>NW_006408604.1:3306711-3313760 GCF_000296735.1 Chrysochloris asiatica
AGTAAAACTTTACTTGCCTGGGATATCAAAGATAACATCTGATGATTTCCGCATTCTTCAATTTAGCATGAGTTTAATTAAGTACAACTTTCATTTCTGAAGTTTTGGTAATAATTTTGGTGGGTCACTAACATTATTTTAATTGCAAATGTGTAAAAGTGAAATCATACTTTCATATTCATTTCCTGGCTTTCATATAGGAAATAATATGCTAAATTATGTTCCAAAAGTTTGTATATGTGGCTATCTTTGGCTGTTAATATTATGCTTCTCTCAAAAGTACTTTTTGAAATTAAACATAGATTTATAATGTATTTAGAATTTTTACAATCCTTTTAAGAGTTTGTAACTTAACTTTTTTATTAACAGGGAACAATTGTATTTTTTTTTTCAATAGCCTTTTCTATTATAATATCAGAAAAAAAAATTTTTTTTAAATCAATTATTAATGTAACTAATACCTAAAAAAGTCCTTGTTAATATTAGGATCATCAAAATCCTAATTAATATCTATAAGCACATTATATTTTACATAAATTATTTTGGCTTACTGTTTTTTAAGTAAATTATTTTAGAAGGAATGTGTATAACTCTTTGTAGTTTTTTTTTTAATTTACTACAAAAAATAAAGCTGAGGAAAGCATGGTGAATGTGTGAGATAAATAATGTAAGTCAGCCCTGCTTTCTAATCCATGCCGACCTTGGCCTTTTCCTGTGGATAGACATCTGTAAATGATCATTTGCATATCCAGGCCCTCCTGCAGCCAAATGTTGTCCATCACTTGAATAATCTGCAGAACAAGCATATCTTGGCGAAGATCATCTCCTGCCTATTAAAAACAAAATGATAGACTTAAGGTTTCTCCATGAATTTCATTAACTGCAAACACACATAGTATATGATATTTCTTGTCTTAGAAATTTTGCAGTTTGATCTAGGGTAGCTTCAATTGTTTTAGAGTCCTTGTGTGGAGCTGTAGGTTAATATGCTGGACTGCAAAATTGGTTTGAACTACAAGATCAGTGATTCAAGCTCACCAGGTGCTCCTTGGAAACCCTATACAGGGTCGCTATGGGTCAGAACTGACTTGATGACACTTTTCAACAGCAATAATAATTGTTTTATTAACAACAGTAGCAGATTAACCATTAAGCATGGTATGCACTGGTTTACAATAAGCAAGGTATGCACAAGCTTAATTGTGTTCACTTACTAATCTGTAGTGAACAATTTCACCTGGCTTTCACTACATTATTGATATGGTGAAATTGTTCATTACAGATTATTAAGTAAGCACAATTAAACCAAGGCATACCTTACTTATTGGTAATCTGTCCCTTATTAACATTAAGACTACTTGTGTTTCTCATAGAAGATAAAAGAAAGTGAGAACTTTCCTCTACATGATTACAGAGCTGTAGTTACTGAACTCAAAGTGCTGCTTGTAATGTTTTCTGATACTAATTTTTCAATTTATTATCTGTGTGCAATTTCTTAGATTGAGTCTGGTGGAGAGATTGGATGAATGCTTCTCCAAATTTCAAACTTAGTCAAACGGGATCTCTTTCTAAGTGAAACAGTACTTGGTATGTCAGAAGTTTATGCATTGATATACAGTTAGAATATCAAGAGCTTCTTAACTAAGAATATAAATAGCACATACATGATTCATCAGGCTTTGAATCTGCAAGTTCTTGTATTATGAAGGCAGTTAAAAAATTTCTGAGAAAACAGTCTTGGATAGTTATAAGAAATGGTAACAGGGTAATTTTTCAGCATAGGTGAAGGAAATGGATTCTGTCCAAAGGGGAGGATAGTTTTATGTTTTTATACCTGTAAGCAGTTTGGTTTTGAAAATGTTTTCCATATCATTCTGCCAAGACTGTCATCCCCCTGCTCCTATACCAAAAAATGCAGTGTCACAGGACCATGAATGCCTGAGGTTACACAGACCAAAGCCAAAGTAGGAGTGTGCTAATCACTATCCTCCAAAATAGACAGTCAGAATTTACCCCAAAAAATCTACTCTGAGCTCTTATTACATAGTTGGCTGAACAACTGATTATATTAAATGGATGATTGGCAAAACCTTACTTTTTGTTTACAGCTCTATCTTTAGTCTCTCTTTCCTGGCTTTCTTAGAGCCCTTTTCCTCTATTTCCTCAGCATTTTCATGATGAGGTATAAAATGATGCATATTTATTTTTTGTTTAAAAATAACTAAAAATTGCAAAGTATTAAAATAAGAAAATGCTTATTTAGATAAGAATTGTTATATTAAATTGCCTTATGCCATTTGAGTTCACAGTTAATTTTGATTCTAATTCAGTATCTAGGCCAAAAGGAAGCTATGTCCTAAGGGCTCACAACATAATTTTCTGTGCCACTCAAATATGATTGGATAACTTTATTTATTGAATACATCCTCCAAAATCTTGCCCTGAAGCTTCAGTGGCTTTAAGTCAATAATATTTGATTTATTGCCAGTCATAATTTGGCATGTACTGTAATTCTGTAAAATTACAGAATCTAAAATAATTGGGAATCCTTTGTGTTACCAGAGGAAAATAGCTACAGTAATTTCCTTTTGTGAGTAATAAATCAATCTCTCTGCCCACAGGATTGATTGATCTAGGTAGACTACTACTATACCTTAAAGATAATACTTATTTTCTTGCCCATTGGATTAGCATTGATGAAAGTAATCTTCAATGGCAACGCATTAGATGTGAAATATGAACAAGCCTATTGGAAGAGAGGGGAAAAAAATGATGAGAAAAGTAAAGCAAAAAGAACACCTTTAGAGTCCTAGTATGGTGCTGTAGGATACACATTGGACCACTAAGCACAAGATTGGTGGGCAGTTCAAACCCACCAGCCACTCCTCTGAAACCCTATACAGGGTAGTTATGAGTGAAGTCAACTCCACAGCACTCAATAACACCAACCACCCTCCACATTTTTCTAATGTAAAATAGATGAGTTGGAGCCAACTAAATGGCACTTAACAACAACAACAATGGATATATAATACCTTTTACAGTGCTTGACACTAATTAGTTATTTTGAAAAAGTCAATATATTTCTTATTAGTCAACATTTTTACATTTAGAAATAACAGTACAACACATATTTCCTCTTCTTGTTTCAGTGACGCTTTACATTTCCATTGTCAGCTCTATGCTATTGATGACTTTCCATTTTGCTTTCATTGAGGCATATTTTTCTTTCATCTTCTTAGGCTTAAGTGCTCAAAGACTATCTGTCTCAAGGCTATGAGGGGTATATGCTGATTGTTGTTGTTGTTAAGTGCTGTCGAGTCAATTCCGACCCATAGCAACCCTGTATAGGGTTTCCAAGGAGCAACTGGTGAGCTTGAACCGCAGACCTTGATATTCAAATGACTTTGTAGTCTGGCACATTAACCCACAGTGCCACACTAGGATATTGAAGAGTAAAATCAATACTAAAATAGGAAAAGGACTTGATGCTATTACCTTACCAACTTAGTAAAATATGACATCAATACATGTTGAAGGGCCGCTTTGAATGTCATTATTTCTGAGATGTCTGAAATTGCTAGAAGCTGAGAGGAAAGGATCTATTTCTTAATTTACCTATCAGTATAAATCTAATCTAATCTCCAACCAAACACAAACCCTCGTGCACTTGAATCAATTTGAAGCTACTTGTTAAGTAATGAATTCCTGCTGCCAGGAATCAGTTAAACAGGGATCCTATCACCTTCTGTCATGGACATTAAACTAGAAAATCTTATAGTAGTCAAGATATGAATCTGGATCAGTGGTTTTCAAACTCTGTTCAGTCAATTTTTGGAGGTCTCTTTGAGGTACCATGTGTTCTGAAAACAGGCAAAAGGTGAAGGGAGACTGAAACATACACTTAATGCTTCTTCTTAACCCAAAGATACTCTGCTTTCATTGCTTAATATTTTGATTTTTTTCATATGAAATGTATTTTTTTGAGAGTCAATTAAAGAAATTACACACATTTTACTAGTATCTGTAAAGTGCTATCTATATGCTAACAGTAACAGACACTACGCCTGCCATCAGAAAGCCTACACAAATTTAGTATAGAAGTTCCATGTGTTACATATGCATTAAGTTCAAATAATTTACAAGGTAATTTATGAGCAGTTGGGTATGAGGGCATGTTAAGGAGGAAGTCTTTAGGAGATGAGCTGAGATTTGATGACAAATTAGTAAACAGGAAGAAAGATTTTTATCTTCTACTTTAATGAAGCCCTGGTAGTGCAGTGGTTAAGCTCTTGGTTGCTGACTGAGAGGTTGATGGTTCATACCCTCCTGCCACTCTGCAGGAAAAGATGTGGCAGTCTATGTCTATAAAGATTACAGCTTTTGAGCAATTCTCTGTTTTATAGAGTTATTATGAGTTGGAATGGGGTCCAGGGCAACGGAGATGTTTTTGTAGGTTTATTTTTAAACTTGAACCTAGACCCCCATCATTTGCCTTTCCCTACCTAGCTAACCTGTTTGGATTAGGAGGGCCACAGACAAAAGAAAGCAAAGAATGAATACAGAGTTTTGGAAACTGCTTTTATGAAATAAAAGAATTAGGATAGAGAAAGGGAGATATAATGTCTATTTTTGAGAAGCACAGGATCTGATTATGACTTGTGTAACTCAAAAGCCCTTACTTTGCCAACAGCGAGGGCCTCCCCTCCCTCATTTCATTTATAAGACTTTTCCCCAGTATGGTCACTCTGTTTGTGAGTAGGGAACTCTGAGTGAACTCTTGCACATTTATCACATTCATAAGGCTTCTCCTCATTGGGGATTCTTTGGTGTTGAATGAGATGGGGGCTGTGGCAACAGATTTTTCTATATTCCCTGAATTCACCAGACTTCTTATCTAAGTGAATCCAGATGAGTTGAGAGGTTTTCCAGAAGATGTTACCATACTTTATTCCTAAACTTTCTCTCCAGTATAGCTAATGAAGCATGGGCAACAGTTGGAAGCTTTGGCACATTCATCACACTGCTAGAATGTCTGTCCCTTCAGACCTCCTTGATGTTCAGGAAACTGGGAAGGCAGATTAAAATGGTCTCCAAGTTCTTTATATTCCTCACATTTATCTTTTGTGGCATTTTTATTTTTATCTTTGCCTGTTATTACTTAGATACCTCTATTCTAGTCGGCTCCCTTCTTCTGAGGGTTATTTTTCTAGTTCCCATGAACTACCTTCACAGGCATCTCCAACCTCGAGACCCCAGGAATCATTCTTGAGAATTCTCCTGTTATCATGCCAAGAGTTTCCTATCCTTCAGAAATTTCCAGCCTTGGAGTCAACTCTGACTCACCATCCTGTTCTCACCTGCCAGGCAGGCCAGGCTGTTATGCTTTTCTGGCATCATGTTCCAGTGTAGGGCTTGCTGGCTTACTGCCAAGCCTTTCTACTTCTTATAAATGGAGTCCGGAGACACATCATCATATGTTATACAATATAGACTTCTGAGGCCTGACCACTGAAGAACAGTTGCCAGTGGTTGGTCTCCTGTGCTTCCTACTTGGAAAAGGGCAGGAACCAGGACAAAAAAGATGAGAATATATTCTATAGGAAGGTGCTCACAGAAACAAGAGGAATTTCAGGGTAGGCTCCAGGAATAGAAACCCCATTGACTGGAGAGGTTAAAAGCCATTTTTATATTGGACTCAATATTGTCTCTCCTCCAAAAGTATTTTGTTATTATGTTGGGGCTGAAAATTCTCCCAGCCCACTGAAAATCCGCTACCATAGAAATGTTTTTCTGTCCCTCAAAGATGATGCAGCAACCCCAGGTCTGGAACTTTCTGGAAAGCATGCACGAAAACTGCTCTAATATGAGTAGCTCTAAGGCCTAATTCTTGGTGGGTATCTCTGGTATTGGCTGCCAGTACCCAGAACTGTTTCAGAACCTCCAGTAAGCTGGACACAGTGCTAACATAATGTCTGAAGTGCAGAGGAGAACATGATTATTCTGGAAACTATAGTCCTGTCCCCTGCTCTGGTTTCCCAGGTTCACCATCAGGTGCCCTTCTGCTTCTGTAAAATAGGGCCCACAGGTGGGGGGCTGGATCTAAAGCTCTTTTGCCTGGTGGCCACTGTGGTTCTAAAGAAAAGTGAATTCCAGCTGTTGTTGCTAAGATTAAAATAAAGAGTTTTAATTCAGGTTTCAGGAGCCGTTTGTCAGAGCAGAGTGTATGGGAGTTGAACTGGGGAGGAGATAGTGTCACATGGACACATCTGACCTATTCATTTTTGTGCCCATAGTTGCTCAGTCCTATGTTAAACGTGACTTTGCAGCATCTGGTAACACATTTCCTGCCATGAAGTACCCAGTGAGAAGAGTGTGGTCTTGGAATGATGACCCAAGCTGATCCTCTGTTGGGGCAACTATGTGGACACCCATGGGAGTCATTCCTCTTTGCCAGTGCTCATGCTCCCTCCACACACTTACTGGCCTTATAAGGAAAAACTCATGTGCAATTTTAACTGAAAAGATGCTCTATTTCTTAAGGAAATGAGCTCTGGTAGCATAGTGGGTTACAAATTGGACTGCTAACCACAAGGTCAGAAGTTTGAATCTGTCCACCACTCCATGGGAGAAAGATGAGGCTTTCTACTCTGATAAAGATTAACAGCCTCAGAAACCCTTTGCAGGGTCACTACGAGTTGGAATTGACTCCATGGCACCTAAAATTATCACCACCACTACGTGTTAAATGAAAACAAACAAGCAAAATCTTGGACTCAGTAATTCCTAATGTTAATTCTACCATAAGTTACTAAGATATGTTGAGTTTTCATAGCTTTAGCATTAATCAACCCATATTGCTATGGGTCAGAACCGACTCAACGGCACTTAACAACTACAACACATTGCTAATAATAGTCCAAATTATTTAGATTTAGATTTTATCTCAGATAGACATAATTGATTTCTGGGGTTTGAAACTGTCTTAGGCTGGCTTTTTCAGAGCTGCAAAACCAGTGAAATATGTGTGTGTGTGTGTGTGTGTGTGT
>NW_006408604.1:3313860-3316525 GCF_000296735.1 Chrysochloris asiatica
AAATCAATGTTAAGGCTAACAAAGCTTTATTGTTAAATATTGCATTTCTGGGAGTGAACAAATAACTTTATGCGGCAAATGCTTTGAGAACCACCTGCTTCTTATCTGTCAACATCAAGGATAATCTATAATAATTATTTTTTAAAAGGGAGCATATATTGATTGAACTTAAATAGAACCTTAGCCCCAACTGACCTTGTAGCCAATAAGGCTCTTTTTCATTGTATTCTGATGATTACTGAACTGTAAATATTTTCCAGCCTTTTGATTTTTATTTTGCACAGAAGGGCAATTTAAATTCTCTCAGGATTAATGTCCATAAAACAACCCATTAAGCACAATTTTATAAATTAAGTCATTGAAAAAAATTAATGTCTAGGATTTCTAATTTTTACGATTTTGACAACCTCAAAAGTTATAAGCTCAAATGCTCAGAGGGACCAGAGACAAAATATATGAGTAAGGAAGTGGTTATGCTTTTGAAATTGAATATTCCACAGTCTATCTAAAAACATTCAAATTAAGCATAAACAAGCAGAGAGATCACTATGATGGCAAACAAAACACATATCTGTGATGAGTTTGGCCAGTGGAAGCTGGTTTGTCTTAACCTCAACTGATATCCATGGGATAAACTAGTGTAATAACTCAGTTTCTACATTGTGGGGTAGGAAAGGAAGTCAACACCCTCAGAGGTACGTCCTATGTGTATGCTCAATATAATAACTATTCTTCTTCCTTCCCCAGAAATACTCAGCATCTGCCCAGGTTTTGTCATGTGTACTCAAGAAAGCATACCTAAAATATTATGTTTTTTTTATGATCAATAGGTGATCAATAAGTATTACTTCCCTTTTCCTCTTTCTAATCCTAAAAATTTCCCTTTTCACTTTTCTAGCTTCTCTATTTAAGATTTCCTATAGGATACTGTGTGACACTGTAGAATAATGCACTGGACTGCAAAGTCAATTTGAGCTGCAGGGTTGGTAATTCAAACTCACCAGGTGCTCCTAAGAAACCCTATACAGGGTCACTATGAGTTGGACCCAACTCGACAATACTTAGCAACAACAACAACAAATGATATTGACTTTCTGGCTTGTTTCTGAGTGTCTCACCACTGCCTCATATTTGACCACGCTCAAAGCTAGGACTTAATTACTTTGACCTTTAGATGATGTGCTAAAGTAATTTCAGTTACCTTTCAAACCACATTTGTCTTCAGGGAGTTAATATTTGCTAATTTCCAAGTCATTTATGCTTAGCCTTGACTATCCAGAAAATCTTAATTCTAATTTATAATAATAATGGTGACTAAAATCATTAATTAAAACCATAAATTGCATTTTGCAAAATTTAAAGCTCATGTATATCACACATATTTTAGATACTTCTAACAATAAGTCATAGTATTTTCAATTGCCTTATATTGTTATGAAAGTTAAATAGTGGATAAGGAAGACTCATAATGACCCTGTTGCACAGGGTTTTCAAGGCTATAAATCTTTACGGGAGTAGAAAGCCTCATATTTCTCCCATGGAGAGGCTAGAAGTTTCAAACTGTTGACCTTAAGGTTCGCAACCGATTCATAACCACTACACTATCAGAGTGGTTCTCAAACTTCAGTGTGAATAAGAGACACCTGAGCAGCTTTTAGAACTAAATGATACTTGTATTTCTTCAATGATGGGTTTGATTTAGCACATTCCAATTATATATCTTTGGAGTCCTGGTGTGGCGCTGTGGGCTAATGCATCAGACTGTAAAGTCATTTGAACTGCTAAGTCAGTGGTTCAAGCTCACCAACTGCTCCTTGGAAACCCTATACAGAGTCACTATGGGTCGGAATCAACTCGATGGCATACAACAACAATTATATATCTGGAGTCCTGGTGTGCTCTGTGGGTAGATGTGCTGGACCACAAGGTTGGTTTGGACACAAGATTGGTTTGGACTACGTGGTCGGGGGTTAAAGCTCACAAGTTGCTCCTCAAAAACCCTATGCAGAATGTAAAGGTAGGTGTTTTGTAAATGGAGGGGAGGCGCTGATCTTGCAATCCAGGAGCAGAGGACCCTGGGACCATTAAGGGAAAAGAGCAGAGTGCAGGACCATCTAGAGAAGCAGTAACACCAGAGATGGAGGCAGAGACGATGATATGGAGAGATGGAGCAGCTGGGGACTCTGGACAGAAGGAAAGCGAGGGACTGTGTGCTGGCAGTCAGGGGGCAGGCTTGCAGGGTATGCCCTTTGGTTGTTGTAGTGGTTATATATTCCTGAGTGTTTCAATATATATCAAAAAACAAAACAAGAATGGAAGCAAATCCTGTTGAATGATGATGCATAGAGACATGGAGGGGATTGTAATCATTGCAATGAAACGAAATACAATAGGATGAATGTAAAGCTGATGTTCTCCATGTAAACTACCACTCAGTTCACAATAAAAACTTAAAAGGAAAAAACAAAACAAAACAAAGAAAACAACCCTATGCAGAGTCGCTATGGATCAGAGTCAACTTGACAGCACTTATCAACAACAACAAATTGTATATCTGTAAAGGAGCTCTTGTACCAAAAGGAAATGGTTAATGTTCAACCATTTCAAGAGATACCATATGAACAAGAGCCAATGATACTCAGAGAGGAAGTCCAAAGTGCATTGA
>NW_006408604.1:3326720-3332381 GCF_000296735.1 Chrysochloris asiatica
GATGCTTTTGAGTTGTGGTGTTGGAGGAAAATATTGAAAGTGTCATGGGCTGCCCACAGAACCAACATCTGTGTTGGAAGAAGTGCAGCCAGAGTGTTCCTTGGAGGCTAAGATGACCAAACTTTGTCTCTCATACTTTGGACATATTGTCATGAGGGACAAGTCGCTGGAGAAGGAGCTCATGTTTGCTAATGTGGAGGGTCAGAGAAAAAGAGGAAGACCCCCCAGTGAGATGGATTGGCCACATGGCAGCATTGATGGACTTAACCATGGCAACAGTACTGAGGTTACCCCAGAATCGGGCAATACTTCATTCTGCTGTGCATAACGTATCTATGAGTCGGTACCAACTCGATGGCACCTAACAACAACAACAACAAAGAGAGACAGATAAAAAGAGACAGAAGTTTATTATCCAGGAAATGGCTTACAATTGTAGAGTCCCAGGTCCCCAGTGGGAGAGAGAGGAAGAGTCCCTCCCACGTGTCCATTATGTTGAGAGCAGGCTACACTCTCAAAGAAGCTTCCCTTTAATTGACTGGCTGATTATAGCCATGCATCAAAGTTAACTATGCTTGCATTAGGTTTCATCACCATGGGAATAAGCACATCCTAACAGCTAAAACTTTGGAAATCCTGGCCTGGTCAACTTGACACAAAACCCTGACCATTATAGAAGTCTTCTTTTCTTATGTTCAAAACAAGCTTATGACACATATTAGAAATTTTTAGGGTGTCTTTGTGGTGGCAAAGTCAAGAACAGTTTCATCTTAAAAATGATAGCATCAAGCGTTTTGCAAAACTCTTTACCTTTGGATTAGTAATAATGTAATTATTCTCCTAGCCATTGTATTTGTTTTCTGGACTGTCTTGTGACTTAGCTGAATAACATTTATTGTACACCAAAGCTAATTTAAGTTCTTCATCTTCAAACCTCACTTGTAAATCTTTCTCCATTACTGTCTTTTTGTTCTTGTACTTTTTACAAGGAGGCTACTTAAGCTAATTTGTAGCAGTTTAAAAAAAGAGAGAAAGATTCTAAGTCAGGGAAGGTTGATTGAAAAGCTACCATGTGACAGAAACAAGAAGAAAAGGAGTTTGTCAGCCAGAGAGCACCAAGAAGGATTTTCTAGGCATGAGTAAAACCACAAAACATATTATGTGGTTCATTGACAGATGGACATCAATGAATTTTAAATTGAATCAACACTGAGATGTTGTAACTAATGACATATTAGTGTACTAGGCATGGTTATGCACAGGGTCTAAATAAGCATGAAATTAAACTCAGCTTGCATGGGGTGACCAAATCAACCATTATGAATAATTTGAAAATCAATTTAGTGAGAAATGTTTTATTACCCCTCCCCCCACAGAACTAATAGATAATTTGTCTCAAAACTAACAAATCTTATGATAAGGCAAAGTGACCTCAACTAGTCATAGTGCATCAAATACAGCATGCGGATTTGGGTGGGATTTGGTTAATTCTTTTCCTGAATTAATTGTGATGATAATCTATAAATTGTTTTTGCCCTCAAAAAGTATAATGAACTAAATAATACATACAAACACACACACATATATATATATATACTCAAGTTGTCCACAAAATAAATGGACTTACATCACGATCAATTCCTTTTATGCAAAGGGCAGGGTTCAGAGGAAGGTGACAAATACCAGTATTAATAGCCTGAAAGAATCCTTCCAGCCTGTCAAGTTCTTTCTTCAGTACCTCCTGTAAAAAAAATCATTAGAAAAAGTATTTAAGAAACTGTATACAACTTGACTTTTCCTTCAAGTTGTAATTTTCTTCCTATTGATTAAACACATTCCTTAATTCAGGGGCTGCACACCTGCTTGACTTTGGGGTCAAGCAGGTGATATACTCACATATGAGAAGGCAAAGGCTAAAGACAAAAAGGGGTGTGGGGAAAATAGGGAACTACAGAGTGCATGCCCTTTCTAAAGGATCATAAATTCAATTAGAAACAAAAGCATAACAGAGATCATGGTCAAAGAAGAAAAAGGGGTGAAATTGGCCAGTAACCCACCAATTTGCAATCCCTGTTTTAAGTACTTATTAATATGCTCCATTTTCTGGTAAATTTCTGTAATCTTAGTTTATAACTCCAAACACTTAACCTTAATAACAGAAGTAAATTCTAGAAAACATTGCTGTTGTTGCTGTTGTTAAGTGTCATCAAGTCCAACCCACAGCGACCCTATATAGGAATCCTGAGGAGCAGCTGGTAAGGTCGAACTGCCAACCTGATGTTTTAAACTGACTTTGTAGTCCAGTACATAGACCCACTGTGCCAAACCAGGACTCCAGAAAATATAGCAGAAACACTAGAAGTGAAAATGATAACTGCAAACTATATAACAATAATATTTGTGAACAAATATTTTCTATATACTAATGAGTGCATCTCAGATGATTCATGCATTCATATTGCTGAATTCTCAAAAGCAACCACAAACAACACCATTACGATTATGAACCCCCTGACAAAAGTGGGGGAAAACAATAACAGTGCATCAAAAAAACAAAAAAAATCTCTTATAACCCACTATTGAAAACTGCTTTAAGCCCAATTCTGAAATTTAGGGTATCCTTGCTGATGTCTGATGGATCTTGGCTGAAAGCAGAGAATATCAGAAAGATGTTTACCTGTGCTTTATTGACTATGCAAAGGCTTTCAACTGTATGGATCATGACAAGCTTTGGACAACACTACGAAGTATGAGTATTCCTGAACACTTAATTGTGCTCATAAAGTATCTGTACCTGGATCAACAGACAGTTGTTAGAACAGAACATGGGAACACTGAATGGTTTCAAAATAAGAGAGGTGTGCGAAAAGGTTGTATTCCTTCACCATAATTATTCAACCTGTACACTGAGCAAAGAATCCGAGAAGCTGGGTTCTATGAAGACAAACGTAGCATGAGGATTGGAGGAAGACTCATTAACAACCTGCGATATGCAGATGATACTACCTTGCTGGCTGAAAGTGAAGAGGACTTACAATATTTACTAATGAAGATCAAAGAGCACAGCCTTCAGTATGGACTGCATCTCAATGTAAAGAAAACAAAAATCCTCACCACTGGACCAATAAACAACATTCTTATCAACTGAGAAAAGATTAAAGTTGTCAAGGACTTCATTCTTCTTGGATCAACTATCAACACTCATGGAAACAGAAGTCAAGAAATCAGATGACACATTGCATTAGGTAAATCTGCTGCACAAGACCTTTTAAAAGTGTTGAAGAACAAAGTTGTTAGCTTGAGGACTAAGGCGAACCTGACCTAAGCCATGGTATTTTAAATAAGCTCATATGTATGCGAAAGCTGGACAGTGAATAAGAACCTTAGAATTGATGCATTTTAGTTATGGTGTTGGGAGAGAATATTGAAAGTGCCATGGGCTGCCAAAAGAACCAACAGATCTGTGTTGGAAGAAGTGCAGCCAGAGTGCTCCTTGGAGTCCATGATCGCCAAACTTTGTGTCTCATACTTCGGACATATTATCAGGAGGGACTAATCTCTGGAGAAGGATATCATGTTTGGTAAGGTGGACGGTCAGAGAAAAAGAGGAAGACCCCCAGCGAGATGGATTGGCAAAGTGGCAGCATCAATGGGCTCAAGAGTGGCAACAATAGTGAGGTTGGCCTAGGATCGGGCAGTGTTTCATTCTGTTGTACATAGTGTCGTTATACATTGGTACCGACTTGTTGGCACCTAACAACAACAACAACGTGGCACTGTGGATTAATGCCCTGGACTGAAAAGTAGCTTTGAGCTGCAAGGTTGGCAGTTTAAGCTCATCAGCTGCTCCTTGGAAACTTTATCCAGGGTCACTATGGGTCGGAATCAACTCAACGACACTTAACAACAACAACAACAACAACATTAATAATGCCTATTTAACTCTGGAGACATTCTTAGTTTTTACTCCTGGCTAGATATAACAATCTGTAATTTTAAAACCAATTAATTTTACTTGTTATCAAGTTTTGTTCATGACTAGAAAAATAATGAGCTCTCAGTAATATGAGGAAATAATAGAATTCCATTTCCATTGTGCTATATACCATAAGGATCCTTGATGTATCCAGAGTTTACATGTTGCCATTTTTAACATAAATCCCATACTTATGCATTATATTTTCCATTTTCCTAGATAGGTGAAGTATCATAGCTTCAGGCATTTCTACTAAGTGAAGCTACTTCAAGCAGGAAATAATTCTGAACTAGAAAAAGTTCTGGGACACTTTGTCTAAGAATATTTTCATATTGATTTCTGGAGAACTCCCATTGATTTTAGAAGAAAGGTAAAAAAGAAACCATGAGCTTCCTTGAGGACAAAATTCACATTTTAGTAATCTTCCTATCTGTAACTCCTAATATAGAGTAAATACTTAATTACTATTGAGTGATAGTTTAATACAATGAATGACTGTCCACTATCTTCTCACATCTAGAATGCTGAATTTAAGAGAACCTATTCAATGATCAGTGAAAGGAACTAGTGATGCAGATAATTAAAAAGAGCAAATGTTCTTTCATTAGAACCAGGAAATGAATAGCCAGTTTCATTATTACAACCAGTGAGGAAAGAGACACAATATTTTGTCTGTCATCCATGCGTTTTTAGTATAAAGAATGCTACTATCCATAATGATAAGTCTCATTTAATTCATTTTATTTGTTTTGACAATAAGTATCTTTAAAAATGCTTCTTTGGTTAGTAAAATGTTAGAAAGTCTAGATCTAAATTTTTATACTGTGGACAAAATTGTCCTAAAATTTCCCCTTGTGTCAAGCCACCATTTTGAAGAAATTACTTCATTAGGTCTTTTTACTCAACCTACCTTTAAGTTGGTCCCTTCTTATCAGGTTCTTTAAGATCAAGACACCATGTCCTAGTGATAGACACTATCATTAACTTTAGAATAGTAGTTGGAAAAACTTGATTAAAGTAATTAATTTAAGTACTGTGTAACTAAATGCATTCTAGGTTCCTAAGTTATACAGTTAAAACTTAATTGAACCAAAGTATTTAAAAAAAAGAAAAGTAACAACTTCATCACATGAAGGTAGATTTCTCAACAAACCTGTCTTTGAGGGTCACTGGCAGACTTGACTTTTTCCCCAATATCTCCCAGAATTTTGATTAGTTTCTTCTCCTTGGAAAACTCATCACTCAGAGCTTTCCCTGCACAGAACTGGAGTGCAGCCAGCAGTTTCTGGTACCAGCTTTTAAAATAAGCTTCATTCTGTGCATCCATTAGCAACCTGAAGGAAAGAGAGAAAAATAATTTTTGGTTTCTAATGCCGATTATTTTAACCACCTCCAGCAGGAAAAATAAAAGCATTTTAAACTAATTTATATTTGGTGGCTTTGGGCAGTTTAACAACCTGAAGTAGGGGAAAATGTTGTTTATTATTTGGCAATCATCAGGTTCCATCAGATAGCTAATGAGATTCCAAGAGTGAAGAATCGATAAGAAATTTGTTTTTTTCTTGTTTCAGTTCACAATGTACTTTTTCTTCTTTCAGTCTTCTTAATTCTGCAACAAACACTTAACCTAAGAAAGTGTTTTTACTGAATAAAATATAGATAAAGAACGTATTGTACTATATTAA
>NW_006408604.1:3332800-3336297 GCF_000296735.1 Chrysochloris asiatica
AGCACCACACCGGGACTCCCAGGACTCCAATAGTTACTCATAAATAATATTTATAAAATTCTTTGTCTACAAGTTCCGTGGTATGGTGATGGAGGATAAGCATGCTACCATAAGTCAGTTTGAACCATCAACATCCTTTTAATTTTCTCACCAAAATTTAATGTCCCCACAATGTTGTATAACTTTATATTGCTCTATCTTTCAGCTCTTTCCTGGGATTATCTATGGAAACATAGTGTAAAAAAGAAAAACATGATTTTTTGAGTGATTGTTTTCAGTCATTTCTGGACTTAGATCCCAGCTCTAAAACTCACAGTTGGCTTGGGCAGAGGTATCCTTTTTAGTCTATAAAATAATAACTTTGATCCTGAAGAATTGTATAAAGTATAGAATAAACTAATGCATTTGAGAGTATAATATTCGGCGATTACAAACCATTTGTTCATTTCTATCTTCCAGCCTCCCCAAGTCCACTTTAGTCTCTACCTAGCTGCTTGCTCATGTCACAGACGTGAGAGCATGAGCAGAGCATGCAGAAGTTATGTAACATGACAAATATCTGATTACTTTGTCTGTCACATGATAATTTCTATTTACTTGAAACTAATTCCAATATTCTAAAACTTTGCTTCTTATTATGCCCTGAAATGCTGAAATGGAATTAAAAAAGACGAATTCCTTTGAATCTTACCTACTCCCTGATTAATTCTTTGAATTTTATTTTGTCTCTAGTCTTCTCCTCTCAGAGAAATTATTAGTATTCAAGTAACTTACAGAAGAAAATTATTAAGAGAATGGAATAATAAAAAAATAAATAAAAGGGTTAATGTATGTTTCCACTCATAACCACCCTAAATAGGGTTTCCTAGAGTGGTTGGTGGGCTTGACCCATTCATCTTGTGGTTAGTAGTCTAGTAGTTACCCTACAACTCCACACTAGGATTAACACATAGCAGCTAAAATATGTAAGTGAATTTTGTTCTGCATTCCTATTTTTTTTTTCGCTGTTCAAAAGTGCATTGTTACAGAGACTCAAACAAGCATTTTTATATTTTTCTTTGTGTATCTTCCCACTCTTTTAAGTTCCAAATAATTAATTGACTAAGTCTGTTTTTGTGGGTTTTTTTTAATTGAGAACTTACTACTTTGTTATTATTAAGAAGCCAACTTATCTTGTGGGGCACCTTTTTATTTTCTCAGTAGACATCTAAACTTTGTATGAAATAATAATTCTTTTTTACTTCTGGAAAGCATTATTTTAAAACCAATTCAAGGTGTTAAATATATGTCTATGGGAAATATACTCCACTGATACCCTAGTAATTTTCAAGTTAGGAAGAATAACAGATAATGAGAAATTTTCTTACCTCTTTGGTGAGATTTTGAAATGTCACACACATAATGAACATAGGAAGCTATTATTTGGAAGTTCTAAAAGTATGTACATTGTGATGGTGAATTTGTAAAAACACAAATGCAAGCCTGAACATGTATAATTTATATACAATTGTATACTTCTCCAATTCTCACAGTATTTTGTAGACTTCGGTAATAGACTATTTTATAGTCTACTAAGATTTCCATTAGATGGGGAGTTGATGGATAGAGTATTTCTGTATCTGATCAATGTTTGCTAACATTTTCATAATGTGCTTGTTGGAGTACTTGTTTTTGAAAAGATTTTAGTCTGCTCTAGTGTATAAGCGTAGTTAGATAATCACCTATAGTCTCTGGGTGGTGCAAATGCTTAAAGCACTTAGCTGCTAACTGAAAAGTTGGAGGTCTAAGACTACCCAGAGGTACCTCAGGAGAAGGGCGTATTGATCTATTTTCTCAATGAAAAATCAATCATTGAACACTCTGTAGAGCACAGTTCTACACTTCTGAGCTTGGAATCAACTTGAAAGAACATGGTTTGGTTTTTATTTTTTATATAAGTGCCTAATGGCTGTGTTTAAAATAAAGAAATATTATACTGCACAGTCCTGGTGTGGTGCTATAGGATACTCAATGGACTATTAACTGCAAGTTCAGGATTCAAACCCACCAGTCACTCCTCAGAAACCCTACACAGTGTTGATATGAGTCAGAACCAATTCTATGGCACTTAACAGCAAGAACATTCTGCACAGTCAGTTAAAGTAAATAAGAAATATACTATATTTAAGGATGAAGTCATAGAGACAGTAGGAATGGCATAGTTAATTTATATTCACAATACTCTTATGTCTCATTCTATTGAAAATGTAGTTGTTTCTTCCATCAGGCTGATTTAGGGAAGAAAAACTTGCTTTGATTCTTTGCTAGAAATCAAACAGAGCATGGGAAGATTTGCAGAGAGAATATGTGACCATGTTCTTAAAACATAAAAGTAACAAAAATTCAGTGTATTCCATTGTGATTATTTTCCTTGAAGAATGTGCTCCGTTTAAATCCTACATTCCCTGCCAAGATAACATGTTGTCCTGGTGAGATCTGGTCCAAGCTTTGTCTTTTTACTCAACTTGTAAAGAGTTTGTTTTTATGCATTGCAGAACTGGATTCATAGAGTGTTCAATATAACCAAGGGAGGTCGATTATTCTATCTCTGTGTCCTTAGGTACAGACACCTTAACTAACAAGAGAAATTATCATGTCCTTTAGTTTTAAATGACTTCAGAGGAAGTTGAACTGTACCATTTTGTGTGAGATACAACTCAATTCTGTGTTAATGACCTTCACTAGGGGACAGTGATAAATCCCTCATGCTGTCTGTGGTTTTCACCCATGACTTGTGTTTATAAAACTGCAAAAAACAGTCATTCTCCTTTAAGCATTATAGAAACCCTTTCAAATTATGTTGCCACCTGGGTGAGGCAGCATTGCTAATGCCAAATAAAGTGCTAAAAATAAAAATGTTAAGGTCAAGGGACTGAGAAGTATCAAGAAAGATTTTCTGTGAAGTGACTGAGCTTTTAAGAGGCAGCCAATGTGAACATATACAACCTGTGTGATGACTCAAAATGCCAGAGTCCTGTTTATCCTAACATTTCCATGATCCAAGTATGATTGAATATGACATTCTATTGTACACATGATTTATAGACTGTAAGTAATGAAAACATCTAAATGACATTATATGCAGAAAATCTTCTAAGAAGATTTAGGCAGTGTTAAGCATGGTATGGACTCCTGGTGTGGCGCTATAGGATAAGCACTTGACCTAAAGGTTGGTTTGAACTGCAAGGTCAGTGGTTCACCAGCTACTCCTCGGAATCCCTATACCAGGTCACTATGAGTTGGAGCCAAATTGACAGCACACAACAACAACAACAATAAGCATGGTATATACAAACGAGGCAGGGAGGGAAACATAACTCAACCTGAGCATTTTGCTATTGCATGTCACAATGGTATTCACCTAAATAAAGTAGATGATGGTGGATTCAGAGATACCTAAGTTAGTCACAAACACTGTTGTTGTTGTTGTTGTTGTCAGGTGCCATCGAGTCAGAACC
>NW_006408604.1:3349847-3353337 GCF_000296735.1 Chrysochloris asiatica
CACTGGACCCAGGGAGGGAGAGGGGCTGTGTGCTGATGGCATGGGGGATGGGCCTGTGGGGTGTACCCTTTGGTTATTTGATGATGCATGGAGGGGATTGTAATTATTGCAATGAAACAAAATACAATAGAATGAATGTAAAACTGATGTTCTCCCATGTTGTTGTTTTTAGGTGCCATTGAGTCAGTTCTGACCCATAGTGACTTTATGCACAGCAGAACGAAACACTGCCCCATCCTGGGCCAACCTCACTACTGTTGCCACACTTGAGTCCATCGATGCTGCCACTTGGCCAATCCATCTCATTGTGAGTCTTCCTGTAATCTCGCTGTGGTTCTCCCATGTAAACCCACATAATTCACAATAAAAACTTAAAAAAAAGTTATGTGCTAATATTTGGGCCCTTCCCTTTGCCCATACTATGTGGCAAATTCTGTTTACCATACTATGTGGTAGGTATTATTATTCTCAATTTTATGTTTTCACCTCTGAATTAGAGTTTACATGTATACCCCTTTGGAAGTGACTTACAGTTCCTCCCCATAGGCAGAGTATAATTCTCCAGCCTCACCACTTCTTAGGCTTAGCCAAGAGAATGGCACTAGAGGAAATATACATCCATGATCAAACAGAAACTTTAAATGTACTACTAGGGGTACATTTGGGTTGGTTATTATACCTCTGCTTTCTGCCATAGCAATATCATGCCCTATAAGGGTGCTATTCCTTTTGTCTGAAATGAGAAGACATGTGGATCAAAAAAAAATGTAGATCTGAGCAGAGGTCCAGTGTAGCTGAGCAGAACTATAGTCAGGCTACAGTTTATATGCTACACGAATAAGGAAGAACTCTTTGTAGTTGTAATTCACTAAATTTTGGGGATTATTTTTGATATGGTTAAAACTAATTAATGTACCACATTTTATATTCTATTTTTCTTCTTTTGTGTTTCTCTTTGTTTTCATTTGTCTGTTGGTATTGCATTTAGATTATGAAGCACATATTTTTTAATACCCTCCATGGTAACCCTGAGGATATTTTTGGGCAAACCAAATTACTGAAAACAAATAAAAGTCATTTGGAATCATGTCTGGTGAATTAGATAAATATACTTTTTCAGATCAAAATAATAAAAATGGTTTTCTTTTATGGACCATAAAAAACTCCAGAAGATATTTCAAAACATGATTTGATCAGGCTCATTTAGACATGTATATCCCAGTATATTTGCTGAATTTTATTGCTGTTTTATTACTACTAACATACTTTTTTACTCATTTAAAAATTTGAACAGGCTTATGTACCATCTGTTGCTTTGTCCAGCCAAGTACTTGATAATCTAATGGGAGATGCTCTCAGAGTAAACATTTTCTGATGGCCTAGAGTAGTATATAACATAGAGTTAGCAAAGATTCTAACTTCTTAGACCAGTAAGGGAGAGAGCATGTAGCCTCTTACAGAACATGTAAGCTAAAACCTATTCTTTACCAATAACATCCAAAAGACTGAAATGCTTGAATTGGAGAATGTCATGGATTGAAGTGTGTTCCCCCAAAATTTGTGCCTGCATGACTGGATTATGATTCTCTGGTTTGGCATTTATATAGTGAAATAATGTGTCAGTTATGCAATGATTGCCCTATGATGTAATCTGATGTGATAAACCAACTAGTTGTAAAAAATCTAAAGTTGGAATGAAGCACCCTTAACCCAAAATGGGAGTTTTCCTGGGGCACAGCCCGCATAGAAGTGAGCCAACAGAGAGAGATCTGACTACTACCAAGAAAGAAGAACCAGGTGAGAAGTGCATCTTTTAGACCCAGTGTTCCTGTGCTGGAAAGCTCCTAGATCCAGGGGAAGATTGATGCCACCAAACATACGGAGATGTCCAAATAATGCTGGGCCTAAAGCTGCTGTAGAAAGCCAAAGACCCTTCTTCAGAGCCAAGAGAGAGAGAGAGAGAAAGTTGGCACTCTGAATTCAGTCATTTAACCTTCTAAACTCTGAGCAAATAAATTTCTGTATATTATGGCTTTGGAGGAGGACGAAGCATTTGTATCCAGATGCTGGGTGGAATTTTCTTTGTTGCCCTGGAGTTAGCTATCAATACAATAAAAAGAATAAAATAGACAAATATAGCTATATTCTATATAATATAATGGACAAAAAAATCTAGAGCTCAAGCAGCTTTTCAATGTTTATTAAAAAGTGGCATGGTTGCTGTTGTTAAGTGTCATCGAGTCAGTTCTAACTCATAGAGATCCTGCATAGGGTTTCCAAGGAGTGGCTAGTGAGTTTGAGCTGCTGAACTTGTGGTTTAAACTGACCTTGAAGTCCAGCACATTAACCCACACACACACATACTAGGACCACAAGAAGTGCCTTATATCATTTTAAAAAGAATCAATTATAATACTTTTCAACCTTTTACAAAAATTAGCAGAGGAGGTAGTCCTGTTTGACTTATTCTATTAGGTTTCACTTCCCTGGTACCAGATAAGAACATCACAAGAAACGAAAATTAAAGATTAATCTTCATTATGAATGTTATTGTTAAGTGCCTTCAAGTTACTTCCAACTCCTAGGGACTAAGGAGTTTCTAACTGTAGGGTTTCCAAGGAGCAGTGGGTGAGTTCGAACTGCTGACCTTGTGGTTCAAACAACCTTACGGTCCTGCTTATTCTAGAGTGCCACATCAGGACTCCATTATGGATTTAGATGAAAAAAAACAAAACAAAAAACCCTCAAAAATATTTGCAAACTGAATCCAAAAGTATATTAAAGGGATTTGTAGTGGTTACAAATCTGGCTGCTAACCTCAAGGTCGGCAATTCAAAATTATCTGTTGTTCTGCGGAAGAAAGATAAGGCTTTCTGCTCCAGTAAAGATTTGCAGCCTCAGAAACCCTGTACAGGGTCATTATGAGTTAGAACCGACTCTATGGTACTTAACAACAACAACTTACTATGACGAAATGTTCAACATTAGAAAAATATATCAATATAGTATCATATTAACATAATTAAGGGGAAAATTTTTATGACCAAGTTGATTGATGCCAGACTTTTGACAAACTCCAGTACTCTTTCATGAATAATATATTCAACAAGCAAGTAGTAAAAGGAGAATTTGTCAACAAGATAAAGGAAATTTATGAGAAATCCATAATTAATATCATACTAAATAATAAAAGACAAGGAAGAAGTCCCCAAAAGATTAGGAACAAAACAAGGATGCAAACCATCACCTCTACTATTCAACATTGTATTGAAGTTCCAGTCTGAGCAATTCATCAAAAGAAGGAAATGAAATGGGTACAAATTGGTAAGGGAAAAGTAAAATTACTACTATTTACAGATGACATATATAGAAAATATCCATAAGAAAGTTACTGGAGCTAAAATAATACATTCAGCAAAGTTGTTGTTATTGTAAAGTGCCATTGAGTCGGTTCTGACCCATAGTGACCCTGTATAGGGTTTCCGAGGAG
>NW_006408604.1:3354372-3360428 GCF_000296735.1 Chrysochloris asiatica
CCCGTAAAGATTTACAGCCTCGGAAACCCTGTACAGGGTCGCTATGAGTCAGAACTGACTCCATGGCACACAGTCACCACCACTATCTACCACTGGTGTGGCGCTGTGGGTTAATGTGCTAGACTGCAAAGTCAGTTTGAACTGCAAGGTTGGTGGTTTATGCTTACCAGTTGCTCCTTGGAAACCATCTACAGGGTCACTATGGGTCTGAACCGACTCGAAGGCACTTAACAACAACAACAACAGCTATCTACTACTAAGGCTCTCTGGTAGCATAGAGGTTACTAGTCGGGCTGCTAATCTCAAGGTCAGCAGTTCGATACTACCAGCAGTTCAGCGGTTAACAACAACAGCAGCAACAATCTCTATCTTTCTGTAAAATCCAGTTATTACAAGCTGTGGAGTAGGTTGCGACTCATAGTGACCCTGTATAGGGTTTCTGAGGAACGGCTGGTGAGCTTGAACCTCCAACCTTGCAGTTCAAGCCGATCTTGCAGTTCAATGCATTAGCTCAGTAATTTTGCATGTTTTCAATAATGGATAGTTGTTTCTTCATTCCCACATAACTTTTGGTATGGAAGACGGCTTGTCAGCTTTCCCAGCTTAATGTGAGCAGAAAGAAAAAGCAGTAACAGAATGAAGAAATGAGGTAACAAAGAAGTGGCCTGCACTCCTCCATCCCAAATGAAAAGAGAGTTTCCCAAAGTTCTAATAGACACAAGGACAAAAGTTTCCCAAGGTTCAAACAGCTACCCTTGGATAGGAAGAGGCTGAGCTGACTCCAAGTGGGAAGGCCCTGCGAGGCTGCTTAAGTAACTCACTCGTAGGAAGACTAGTAGCCAGTCTTAACCATGTAGTCACAGAGGACGTTGATGGAAAAGCAGAGCCCATGGACAGGGGACTGTAATTGTATGTCACTTTTATTTTGTCTCCCTGACACAAAACCAAGAAAAGTGATAGCTAGTAGAGACAGAGTTGTGAAACAACAGACCATACAGGTCTTCTACCACCAGATGGATTGTCACAGTGGCAGCAGCGATGGGTTCAAGTGTAGCAACGATTGTGAGAATGGCACAGAAACAGGCAGTGTTTGGTTCTGTTGTGCATAAGGTTGCCAAGTCGACAGCACCAAACAACAACACCCACTGAAGTTCTCTAAGCTAAAGGTTGGCTGGGGCTGGAGAACGGAGTGGAGTTATAGGTCAAATTGAATCATAAAATGAAGCTTTCCATTGGATAAGAGTGATATAAGTCTTTTAATATCCAGGGTCCTAGTTAATCTACCTGGTTTTTATTAGGGAACGTGAAAAGTAGTATTTTGAAAACAAAACAATAAAATAATTTATTTTGAGTCCTACCAAGCTTAGTTACTTCAAAAACGAAAACAAAACTAGGAAAGACAATTAAAAACATAAAATTTGGAGCAAGAAGAAATGAACCTCCAAGAAATCCATTGATTATATTACTGGAGAGAAAAAGTGGAGGACCCTTAAAACACAAAATATGCACTGGAAGATTTTGACCCCAACTCTAAAGGAGTTGTTGTTGTTGTTGTTGTTGTTAAGTATCATCAAGTCAATTCTGACCCATAGCAACCCTCTATAGGGTTTCTGAGGAGCAGCTGTCTTTCTTTATTCCTTCTCTACCACTCACTGCTTTTACAAAAGAAGGCACAGTTTTCTTCAATATGTGCATGAGTATTATAAAGCACTGATTAGGATTCAAGAACTCAATCTTGTTTCTTCATCAATAGGTTATCAACCCTGCACATATGTCAATATATATTAACTGTTCTAATTAATAGTTTATCATCATATTTAAATAAAATCTTTAGCAGATTAGATAATCACATACTTAATTATAAACTTAAATAGTATTTTTCTGGATGAAATTTGCTATAGATCATATCCCATGTGTGTAAACGATTGCAATCAGGATTACCAAATGCACAGCAATGTCTTGCACTCTTAGGAGCAGCTGGGAGTTACGAAGGAAAAACAAAACTATGCTGAGTGAATAAATTTCCCTATAGATGCCTGAATCTCTAACAAGGAATTATGCCAACTTTGCACTCATCTTATTGCAGGACAGGGTTAGTATGGGAGTTATAGGTAAATAAATAAAACTCCTTTCATCCCAATCACATGTATTCATATATTCATGTTAAGTATACTGAATAATGTGATTTAAGAGCAGACATTCTGCTGTTAACCTCCCATCCCAAACCACACCTATTTCTTTAGTGTTAGTTATTTTGTCAGATCAGTTTCCTAAATCAAGCACTGAACTGTGAACGATTGGTAGTGATCCCTCTCTGCTCCTATCATCCATCATACTCAACCTATGCTTGTTAATTCTGAAACAAAACAAAACAGCTAGAATTTGAGACCTGAATGCTCTTTGGAAGAGAGAGTTCTCTTTCAGGCCTCCCTTATCCCATATCTTTTCTCTGATCTCCAAGAATCTCTCTGCTTTGCCAGTTTTCCTTTTGTTCCAAACTCCACCTCTTCTTTTATCTGATGTGACCTAGGCTCCAAATTACTTCTGATCCTTCTCACACTGATCAAGAGTGTGTTTGTTCCTTTAAAATAAATTATACTTCTGTACTGATGATTCGGCGGCTCTTAACAACAACAAAAACAACGGAGGGAACAAGTGCACGTGACAAAACTAAAAGACACTTTGAGACAATCTCATCCAAGCTCCTGCATTTCATGAGGTAGAAAACAGAGCGTTTTAGGGACTGTCCCTAGTCCTTACCGTTAGAACCCAGAGTTCTTAACCAGTTTTTTCATGGCTCTTTCCACAGTACCAAGTTCTGTATTCTAAAAACCACTGAAATGCGATTTGGAAGATGATTTTTTACTTGTATTACCTCTGGCAAGAAACTTCAATGTTTTAGCTCTCATCATTTTCCTATGCTGTAAAATATTAGGGTGGTGGAGATTCACTAAGCTATCTTCCAATTGTAGGGTTCTATAGTTTTAAATCTTTAATATAATTATCAAGTAATTACTCCATAACAGGCAATTTCCAACATTTTATATGGTATGCACTTATCCCAGTAGTTACTGGTAATAGGATTCTCTTCATTTTTACAGACTAGGTATTCAAAGCCTTAGAGAATGAGTAACTTGTGCAAAATCACCCAGTCAATGGAATAGGAATGAAAAAAAAAAAAATTCAAGTTTGTAAAACACCAAAGCCATTTCTTTTAACTATTACATTGTACCACTTCCTGAAGTTTTAACACAGATGCCAGCTGGTGATTTAGGCTGTAATTAATTTGCAATCTAGAAATATTTCCCCCCACTTTCCTACCCCTCAGAAGTCATAATGTTCTCCTAATAGCCTTTTTCCTTTCCAAAGTTCCTTATTTCATTTTACGCTGATGCCTACAAATTCCCTGCCCCAAACAGCAAAAATGATAATATTTCAATTTTTTCTTATTTTTTATTTTTATTTTTTAAAAGAAGCTAGCCAAAATACATTTTCATGTTGAATATTTCAAAACAAGGATATTTTTCTAATGCTTACCTAGTCTACTAAAAGAAGAGATGTGTGGGTGCTGTTTAATAATGCAAATTATTAATGCCCAACAAAATAATGACCAACTCACTTCTCCTCCATCCCTTCTTCATTTTAGAAGGTGAGGACCAACACCATGATTTAGAACAATCAGTAGTTCTGTGGTTTACTTAGATGAATAAAGTGATTGTGGTGGGACTGTGCAGTAGAAGCGAGAAACATTTTGCAAGTATTGGAGAACAATTGAAAGCAATATATTAATTGCATTTAGAAACCTAAGAATCCTGGTGAATTGTGCATATACAACATGTGATGTGCCTTGAGCTACCCATCTTAATTGGACCTGTGGTTCCAAATAATTCCAAGTAGTGACAGAAGAGAAATGGGTGAGTTTATTAACATCAGCAAATATGCTGTAATGAAATAAATTCTGCTTGACGTATAATTAATGCTCAAATCCATGCTCATGGAATTTTAAATTAGTGCAATAGATGTCTGCGTTTTCCCTTACTTACTCTTTGAAAATATGGTTCTGAACTGTGTTCCTAACTCAGCCTTTTCTCTCTCTTTTTTTCTTCTAAATACATGTATAGCTACTTTAAAGGCAATGTAAGCATCTTTTTCATGAAGTTTCCTTAACAAAATTTCTTTTAACAGCAAGGCAGTTCCTTTGCTATATGAATGCCTCATAAGAATAGAAACCGAATAATAAAAACCCTCTTTGGCCCTCAGTCTTTTGTTCTTGTGAAGCCCTCTGGTGAAAACTGGATAATCATCATATTATGCCGTGAACAATTCATGTGTTTGAACACAGCCAGAGGGGCAGGTTTATAGGTGTAAGGCAAAGCTGACTTTGAAATACTTGGTTTCCCTAGAACCTCAGCTTCAAATCACAGCTGGGGAGACTGCCTCATCCTTCAGCTTCTGAGTCAGAAACATTGTGGTCTATTCTGTGAAGATATTAAACATTCCCTGGGATATTTGCCATAAGATTTGAAGCTGTGTTTGATGTGCTGAGAAAATTTCTGGGACATTCATGCTCACCTTCATGAAATAACCTTCCCTGTGAAGTCAGTTAGCATTATTTAATTCCATTCCTTTTGGAAACTCAGTATTTTTCAATGTTCTATGAGGCATCTTTGACCTACCTGGTGGATTTTCTGTGTAATAACTTAGGTGATGTTATAATTACTATCATTGAGGTTGTACCTTTTCAGGTATATTGTCCTCTCCAATATATCATGTGACTGTAGAAAGTGTACTGAGCACATATCACTTCCACCATTTATTGTACAATAGCATAAAAGCAAGCTTCCAACTTCAGTCTCTCTGTTTGTAAAATTATGATAATAATGTCAGGCTGTCATTAAATCTGTTTCCAACCTAGACCTCTTTTGAGATCCAGACCTATGTGCTAGCAGTATAAAGACATCACTCTTGGATGTTCCTAAGGCATTTTAACCTTAACATGACTAATTTCACAATCACTCCTTCCAAACAGGTGCTTCTTCATCGGAACTGTTTATCTCTATAATTAGCATATGAACCATCTATCAACTTAGCTAAAAATGAATCAGTCATTTCTGATTCTTCTCTCATCTTCATTTCCACTTGAAATTTATAACCATGTCCTATTGCATCTACCTTGTAAATAGCTCTCATATGTAATTTCATGTTTTCAAGCCCTACTGTCAGGTCTTAAGCAAAGCCTGCATCAGTTCTTGATATTATTACTGAAATCATCTGGTATTTGGTGTTCCCATCACCTGTGGGGTTTTTCCCTCCCTTGAATTGATCCTTTCTACTTTGTCTAATGAAGTTCAGTTAAAACCGAAATATACCTTAGGGTAAAAAACAAAAATTTTAATGTAGCATACAGGAAACTTCAAGATTTGGCTTCCCCCCCATGACCTTAATAGAGGTTCTGGTGTGGCACTGTTAGACAAACACTGGAGTGCTAACTGCAAGGTTGGCAGTTCAAACCCACCAGACCCTCTTCAGAACCCGTATACAGGGTCACTATGAGTCAGAACTGACTTAGTGGTACGTAACAAGAACAACAACATACCTTTAATAAGCCTTTCACTATAAAACTACATTTTTTGTAAGATTTTGTAGATATGAAGTGTTTTTGCTAATGGAGCACATGGTTAATCACTAAGTATTAAAATTTTTTGTTAGGTATAATCAATTTTTATAAATAACACTTGAGATGCATATGGCCCAATGGATGTATGTAGAATAGGTGGAATGAGGCATGGCAACAGTATTCACTTGAATATTTAGTAATCCTGAACATTGTACCTTCCTAATAACACACAGGAAACAGTAAATATACTTTCAAGCCTCTCTGTACAGAAGTCCAAAGAGACAATAGTACCTCTCAACACAACAATATGTAACCTTTTGTTTTATTCAATTATGCAAGTCTCCACCTCAGTGCCAGCACATACTAAATGTGGGGGAAAAGATTCTCAAAAAGCCCTAGAGGTGGAAAATGTACTTGGTACTTAAAATATGTACCTTGG
>NW_006408604.1:3362018-3373400 GCF_000296735.1 Chrysochloris asiatica
TTATTAAATATCTCTAGAGAAGTTAAAATGCATAAATACTCGATGAAAATTTAAATGATAAATTTTAGAGTGATATGTTGAATTACTGTTGTTGTTAAGTGCCCTGGATTTGGTTAGACTTACAACGACCCTTAATAGATAGGGTTCCCAATGCTTTAAATCTTCACTGGAACAGAAAACCTCATCTTTCACCCACAGAGCTGTTGGCAGCTTGTCCAGTGCTTGCCTATGAAGTCAGTGTGTTCTCATTACATTGAATTGTTGTTGTTAAGTGCCACTGAGTTGATTCTGACTTGTACTGACCCTGTATAGGATTTCCGAAGAGCGGCTGGTAGGTTTGAACCGCCAACCTTTCTGTTCAAACTGACATTGCAGTCTAGTGTTTATCCTGTCTCAGCTACAATTGGAGTCCTGGTGTGGTGCTGTAAGGTCAGTTTGAACCTCAAGGATGGTGGTTCAAACCCATCAGATACTCTTCGAAACCCCTATGAAGAGTCACTGTGAGTTGGAATCAATTTGACTGCACTTAACAACCATTCAACATATGATGAAAAGTACAGTATAATCTGAGCCTATTCGGCATGTCTCTGAAAAGGTCATAGTTATAAATATGCCATTAATTACCAAGTTTATGAAAGTGTTTCTAAGATAACAGTTCCCTCATCTAGTTCACTCCTTTATTTCTTATCAGAAATAATGGGGTTTTTTCATTTTTTTTTTGCTTTCTGCAAAGTTGAATGCTTTGTTGCACTGATATCAAACAGTCTATAAACTGCTTTGCAGGTAAAATCCTCTTTGTCAGAAATGGACCTCTTGGCTGCTCCAAATTAACAGCAATATGAGGGTTCTTTAAAAAGTATGTGAAAAAAAATCACATTATCTCTTAATTAGATTTTGCCATGATCTTTTGGAAGCACCCTCATACTTTCAAGATTAAGGGTGACAGAGCAACTGCTGGTCACATCTCACATGAAGCAGATTTAGAAACAATGTCAAAAATAGAATACAAAAGTTTATCCGAGTGACTGAAATAATCTGGGTGGTGTTGTTGCTAAGTGCGGTCGAGTCAGTTCCAATTCATAGAGACTTTATATTGAGCTTCTGAAGAGCAGCTGGTGAGCTTGAACCTCCCACCTTATGGTTCAAACTGAACTTTCAATCCAGCGCATCAACCTGCAGCACCACACCAGTAGGATCAAAGTATATTTTCAAAGTGTCTAGAGATATTTTTGCTGCAAAGATAGATTACAATAAATGTTATAATTTTATACTTTTGGAGACATAAAACCATGTGGGGTTTTTTTTTTTTTCCCTTCTCCCTAAGATATATTTTCTGTCATTGGTTTATCTTTTGCATTATTTACCTTTAACCAAGGAAATTTAGCTGCTCAGTTTCATACAAATGGATTGACTGCATGTCTTGGCAGTCTTTTGTTCATAGTAACATGAATAGGATTAGACTTATTTTTTTAAGTAAAATAATTCATAAATAATTCATAAATTATTTTTTATGAAATTCATTTCTTTCAAAAACAATTTTGAAGCATAAATGTCTGGAAATGGTTTTTTACTCACTAAATATTATTATTCAAAAATCATTAGGTACAATGATTAATCTCAATGTCAATAAAGGAAGAAAGAAGACGTCACAAGAACTATGTCTCAGAGGAAGTCAGTGAATGTAGACCTTAAACTGAACTTACAGAAACCTGGCAAGTGAGATCAATCAAACAATCAAACAGAGGATGTTTAAGAATTTCCTTTGAAGCATTTAAAAAATAAACCCATCAATTTATAGATGATGTAGTTCTGAAAGCAAGAAGGCAGGATAGTTGGCAGGTGTGAGCTAGTGAGTAGAAAAGAAAAAGGGACAGTAATCCTCTTGAGAGAGAAACAGAACATTTGCTCACATAAAGTGAGAAGTATGTTTCTGTAGATCTTTGAGTAAGGACCTATTTATCAAAAGTGAAGTGTTTATTGGAACCCTGCCAAGTAAATCCTGGTTAACACCGATTCAGGTCTCCTTTGTTTTACATACATGGAAAGTTTCTGAAAAGTTATCTACAAGTTAAATCTGATAAAAACAAAATATATTTTTAATTGAGAAGAACATCCCAGGAAAAAACAATAAGGCAGTTAATCAAGTGTAAAATTTTGAAATGAGAAGCATTATTCACTTCTTGTTTTGGGGATTTAGTATGTTGTGTGTTGTGTTTACTTCCAGAGTAATACCAGTAATGTGCTCAGTGTTTTTAAGGTAGAGAAGGAGTAGAATCAATTCTCTGAAGCAGTGAAAATATTTTAAATCTGTTTGCCATCTAAGCAAAATGACATATTCAGAGCTTGTTTGACTCAGTTGGTGAATTGGTAATCAGGAATTAACTGGGCAGTATAGCTAAAAATATCAAACCATTTGTGCATGGTTTCCATCATTTAGTATTTCAAAAAGAGTACATTCTTAATAACAACAAAAAAAATAAGTTTATCCCATACTTGTGTACTTGTTCTTCTAAAACAGGGTAAGCTCCAAAAGTAAGCTCCAAAAATGACAATGCAAGGTGAAAATGAGGACCTATTGATTATGTCTTGTTTTTAAGAAAGGTGCTCTTGTATTATCATATTAGTTCTATTAAATTAGAAGCATAAAAGTGAAAAGAGAGGTTATTAATTCTATTTGTGCCTAATGTTAGTACTCTGTTAGTGTGTGATTAAATTAGAAGTTTGCTGCAGATGAAGGTTAGGGAAGGGTAATGGTGATTTTCTGACCCTGGAGTTGTCCTAATAGCGTGTCCCTTTCTGTACTAAAGCAAAGTGATTTGTTATTGACTTTTTCCCAACCACTATTTCTTAAACTGCTCATAAATAAATTCATTCATTCAGCCATCAAGCCATCCAATTAAAGGCACCAATTTTATGTTCTTAAAATAGACTTATTATTAAATAGATTACGTTTATAACAAATGTTACAAGCTTGAACTAATGCAAAACATTTATATGAATAAAATACAACTTTATATTTTATAGATTGTGATCACTTCCTCATTCACTGCTATTGAGTCAATTCTGACTCATAGCGACACTAAATAGGTTTTCCAAGGTTGTGAATCTTTACAGCAGTGAAAAGTCTTCTGCTTCTTATACAGAGTGACTGGTAGATTTGAACTGCAAACCTTGTGGTTGGTAGTCCAATGCAATACAATGCCAGAAGGGATCCTATATATTGTGATATGGTATAAGAAATCATCTATAAATGTGTTCTACAAATACAGAAATTTAAAAATCAATATGCTATACAAAAACCTGGAGATATTAGGTTGTTGTTGTTATATGTTGTCGAGTCAGTTCACACTTACAGCAATCCTATATAGGGGTTCCAAGGAGTAACTAGTGGGTTTGAACTGCTGACATTGTGGTTGTCAGTCCAGTGCTGATCCTACAGCATCACACAAGGAAGTACTGCGAGTGGACAATAAAGGATCAAATATTTCTAGATGGAATATGATAATGCTTAAGGTCATTAAGCCAACTGTTATTAACATTGTTGTTAGCTGTCATTTAGTTAGATAATTCATCCTGACCCTATACACAATGAAAGAAACTCTGCCCAGTCCTTCAACATCCCCAAGATTGCTTATGGATTAGACCTTGTGATCCATAGGTTTTAGTGGCAGATTTTCAGAAGTAGACCTCTAGTTTTCCTAATCCACTAAAGCCAGTTTAGCATCATAGCAACAACTAACTTACAATGATAGATGGTGGCTATGTATGAGGTACATTTTGTTATTGTCAAGTGCTATTGAGTCGGTCCATACTCGTAGTGACTCTATGCACAACAGAACAAAATACTGCTTAGTCCTGCACCTTCCTCATAACTGTTACGTTTGTGGCCATTGTTGCTGCCACTGTGTCAATCCATTTCATTGGTGGTCTTCCTTTTTTTTCCATGACCCTCCGCTTTACCAAGCATGAGGCCCTTCTCCAGGTACTGGTCCCTCCTGATAACATATCCAAAATGTTCTTGTTGTTAGGTGCCATTGAGTCAGTTCCAACCCATAGCAACCTATGTAAAACAGAACAAAATACATCCAAGTCTTATACAATCTTCATAATTGCTGCTATGCTTAAGTCCATTGCTGCTGTCACTGTGTCAATGCATCTCTTTGGGGGTCTCGCTCTTTTTCACTGACCCTATGCTTTACCATATTTGTGCCCATTCCAAAGAGAAGTGACCCAACGGAAGACAGAAATCATCGGACAATCTCTTTGCTATCCCATGCGAGTAAAGTTTTACTAAAGGTATTGCAGAAATGGCTGAAAGCATACATTGACAGAGAACTTCCAGAGGTTCAAGCTGGATTCAGAAGAGGCTGTGGAATGAGGGATATCATTGCTGATGTCCAATGGATCTTGGCTGAAAGCAGAGAATAGCAGAAAGATATTTATCTGTGCTTTATTGACTACGCAAAGGCTTTTCATTGTGTGGATCATGACAAACTATGGACAATATTGCAAAGTATGAGTATTCTGGAACACTTAATTCTGCTCATGAGGAATCTGTACATGGACCAGGAGGCAGTTGTTTGAACAAAACATGGGAACATTTTAACATTTATAAAATTAAGAAAGGTGTACAACACGTTGTATTCTTTCATCACACTTATTCAACCTGTATGCTGAGCAAAGAATCCAAGAAGCTGAGTGACATGAAGCAAAACATCAGGATTGGAGGAAGACTCATTAACAACCTGTGATATGCAGATGATACAACCTTGCTTGCTGAAAGTGAAGAAGACTTAAAATATTTACTGATGAAGATCAAAGAGAACAGCCATCGGTATGGATTGCATCTCAATGTATAGAAAACAAAAATCCTCACCACTGGACCAATTAACAGTATTCTTATCAACAGAGAAAAGATTAAAGTTGTCAAGGAATTCATTCTTCTTGGAACAACTATCATTTTTAGTCTAATTTCATGAGAAGTTACTTTTAAATTTTGTAGTTCTTCACAGATAGTTGATAACAGAACTCATACTACACAATCTTTACCATATTTTAACCTCTTCTAAATGAACATTCCTTTCTTTGTATATATTACAACAAAGAGAGGCATAGTAGTTATCTGCATCAGGAATCACAAATTAAAATCCAGGTTCACCACTTATTAGCTAAATAATTTTGGGCAAGTTATTTAACTACTCCAAGTCTCATTTTCCTTATCTGGAAAATGAGGCTATCCATATAGTCTGCTCTATAATAGCACATGTTTTTCTAATGTGAATTAGCTCATATGAGATTAGCATATGGAAAAATGATGTTAGTAGAATGCAGAAATTACATTGGTTTGGAAGCAATTTTTTCCAGCACATTAGTTGTTTGTGCCAAGACACAGAAGCTGAATGCAAAGTATAGCAAAAAAGTTGAAAACAATATTTATGGAGGAATAACAATAATATTCCAGTAGTATTGACTATAAAGCAGTGGATTTGGTTCTTTTTTAAATAACCCCTATTGTCTAAGTTCTTGACTCAATGAATCCACAAGCTCTTTAATAGTAGATCCACATACCTGCTTCCATTAAGGCCACTTTACCTTTCCTTTTAAAGTTAAAATCTTACATTATTACTTTATTAACTAGGAATTTAATAGATCTTTTAAAAATACATCTGATATGATGATAGGTATTGTTTTGTTTGTGCTCTAGAAAAATGTCCATATATATTTTGAATGTTGTTGTTATTAAGTGCTGTAGAGTCAGTTCCTACTCATAGTAACTTGTATAGGGTTTCTGAGGAGTGGCTGGTGGGTTTGAACTGTTAACCTTATGGTTGTGGTTGGCAGTCCAGTGCTTATCCTACAGCACCACACCAATAGCGTCAATACTATTTCCTTTTAACTTCTATTCTTTTATTATTAAAAAAAAAAGGATTTCACCATTGTTATTGAGAATATACACAGCAAAACATACACTGATTCAACAGTTTCTATGTGTACAATTCAGTGACACTGATTACATTCTCCAAGTTTGGTTATCATTCTCACCCTCCTTTTGTGTTATCATTTCTCCCCCATAAACAGAAGCTCACTACTCCTTAAGATTCCTTCATAATTTTTTGAGTTGCTGTTGTTATTTTTACCCTATTTAAATATGTTTCAAAAGAAAAAAAAAAAGCTCAATGTGGACATTTTTTAACTAGTGTTTCATTTTAAGTCTTCAAGATATCTTTAAGTTTAAGTTTTAAAGACTGTCTCATGGGTTCATCTAGCCCCCTTGGCTCCAGAAAGTTTGTTATTGTTAAACACTATCATGCTGGTTCCAGCTCATGGTGACCCTGTATAGGGTTTACAAGGAGTGGCTGGCAAGTTTGAATGACCAATATTGCAGTTCAAATTGACCTTGTATACCAGTGCCTATCCCACACACAGTGCCATGCTAGGACTCCCCAGAAACTGTAGAGTTCATGGAAATTTGAAATTCTGTTCTGCATTTTCATCTTTTTGACCAGGATTCTTTATAGAATCTTTGAAAAAAAATGGTAATCAGGTGTGCATTCAGTTCTTCTGGTTTAATGATAAAGGAGACAGTTGTTTCTTGAGTCAGAGTAATCAGCCACACATTCAATATCTTCCTCCTTTTCCTGACTCTCCTTTATCTGTTCCTCCAGGAGATCAATTGTCAATTGTCATAACTTGGAAAGTTTCTTGTAAGTTTTTAAGATCCTAGCCATTACATAAGGAACTAGAAGGTAAAGCAGGAGCACTAAACACATTATTAGAACAATTAATCGGAATGTCCCATGAAATCTTGATGCTAAACCTCCAAATTAAGGAAACAAACTTCATGAGTTTTTGGTTGTACATTTAGTAAACAATTCTGTAGCTTTCCTCCTATTTTTTTTTTGATGCTTAGGGTTGGTGTTGTTAAGTGCCGTCGAGTCGATCCCAACCCATAGTGACCCTTGACCCTTGTATAGGGTTTCCGGAGAGCAGCTGGTAAGCTTGAACTGTTAACCTTGCAGTTCAAATGGCTTTGCAGTCTGGCAAATTAACCCACAGTGCCACACCAGGACTCCGTAGTAATAGGTATTATTTGAGATAATGCATGTAAAACTTAATAGAGTGAATGGCCACCTAGTAGATGTTCAATAAAGAATTTCTATCCAGAACACCTAAGCAAATAGAATTTTACAAATTTTTATTGTAGGTCACTCATTAGCATGTACATACTGGTTGCTGAGAAACTAGTAAATTCTAGACACTGTTGAACATTAAAGATATACAGATAAATATTGAATTGTATTATGCATATAATTTCTTATAACAATTTTGATCATATAATACATTTAAAATAGAATCATTGACATCTTTGTCCAACAGTTGTTGTTGTTATGTGCTGTGGAGTCAGTTCCTACTCATAGCAACCCTGTACAGGGTTTCTGAGGCTGTAAATCTTTACGGGAGCAAAAAACCTCATCTTAGCTTAATTATCCTGACCAATCTTCCACCAGAAGAAAACTTAAAATGTTAGATTATGACTTAAAATACTTAATTTTAAAACCATTGATGAGACAGACCAATTAGACATCTTACAATTAAACAGGATTACTATGAGCTGGAACTGACTTGACGGCACTTAACAACAAGAAACATAAAATGTTGTGTTGTTGTTAAATGCTGTCGAGTAAGTTCCAATCCATCACGACCCTGTATAGGGTTTTCAAGGAGCAGCTGGTGAGCTTGAACCCCTGATCTTATGGTTCAAACCAACTTTGCAGTCCAGTGCATTAACCCATAGCACCACACCAGGACTTCAAATATAAAATAATAACTTCTAATATGTTTAAAGAACTAGAAGAAAGGATCAAAATGGTGAATACGGAGTAGCAGTAATATGAGAAAAATAAAAATTACTATCAGAAATAAAAAGCATGTGACTGAAATAAATTATATATATATATATATCAGGATATTCAAAATAGTGGTGTTTTCATGAAATGTAATTTTAATGGGAAGGGGCTTTTATTTTATTTTATTTTTTACTGCTAATGTATTTTTAGACCTAGGGAATGAGGAAATAAAGAAGTTCCTTTTCAGGCTTAGACACTGGTAGATATGAATGTTACAATTTTCCAAGCAGATATTATAAGACCAGACAGTGTTACATATCAAACTAATAAAGGTGGAATGATGGAATATAAGAAAAATCATTCAAAAGAAGGCAGGAAAGGAGGAAACGGAACACAGAAAATGAAGGTAACTAGAAAGTACAAAATAAGATAATAGAAATGCATTCGAATATATCAGTATTTACTATACATAGCCATACCAACCAAAGTAAAAGAGATAAATTTCTGATATGTGTATAGATGGAATGCTATATACAGCAGTGAGAGTGAATAAACTAGAGTTACCTGTATGGATATTTAAATTATGTTGTTTTTTGTTTAATGCCATCGAGTAAGTTCTGACCCATAGTGACCCTATAGAGGGTTTCCAAGGAGTGACTGGTGAACTTGAACCCTAGACTTTGTGGTTTAAACCAACTTTGCAGTCCAGTGCATTAACACAGCACCATACCAGGACTCAGTTACCTGCATGGATTTTTAAAAATTATAATCCTATACAGAAGGCAGTTTTCAGAAAAAGATATATAGAATTCTATCTATGTAGTGGATGTAATTGGGATGGATCTCATAGACAGTATTAAAAGTAATAGGACATGTCTTAAATTTGGTGATGGATGCCTAGGTGATCTCTGTATTGCCATTTATATCTCAGACCCATTTTAAAAGTCCTCTATTTGGTGTGGTGCTGTAGGATAAGTATTAGACTGCTAACCACAAGGTTGGCAGTTCAAACTCATCGACTGCTCCTTGGAAGTCCTGTACAGGGTCACTATGGGTGGCTATAAATCAGAACCAATTCGATGCCACTTAACAACTACTTTTTATTTAGTTAATTAAAAACAAATAAAAGTCATATCTGTAATAAATGTTTGTTGGACCATTAAAGAACTGATGAATTCTGCATTTCTGAAGCAAATATTTCTGTAAAATAACATTTCTTAGGAGAATGAGGGATCGGCTTTACATTTATTCAACCAATTTTCAAGTTTCATAATCTCACTATCTGATGATGTCACACAAGTCTTCACTACAATTGTATAATCTATGATTTGTTAATGCATATAATTCTGGAGCAGGTAATAGCGGAATTAATTATGCAGTGAATGTTAAAAGTCTGAGGTTAAAACCTTGACAGCTTTGATATGAGAGAGAAGACAAAGCACTGAATACCTTCAGGAAGGGAGTGAGACCAAGTAAAGGCAGAGTGGGGAGACTAGAGAAAAAAAAGGTCAGGATCATGTTTGCAACTTTGTGGGTTACCAGTCTGAGATAATCAACTAACTCATTTAGGGTTACTCCAAGATGGGTTAGGATAAGGTGTCTTTGAGCATCTCTGGGCCTTAGTGTCCTCATTTGTAAAATGAGAGAATAGGTCATAAAAACGTTTAAATTCTCTTCCATTTCTAATATCCTATACCTCTGTGACTCCACAAACACAAAACTGTCTTAATTGCCTAGGTTTCCACCAGAGAATTAAAGCTGCTAAACTACCTGTGCTCATTACATTCCATTCAAATTATGAACACCTGTATTATGCACTCAACTAACAATCACTGGAGTGTAGTCCACTGGGATTAATTAGGCAGCATTTCCCCCCTTAAGTAAAAATTCAGCAAAAATAATCCATGCTGCCTTTATCTATGAGAAGAAAAACTTAGATTGAGGAAACATTTCCTTATAGGGGAGGAGTGACTAGCAATTTCTAATTTTAGAATTTTATTCAACTGCTGAGTTAACCATTATCAAAGAGAGATAATACTCTGATTTTTGCTGTTTTGTATTTAATTGCCTTATATATATCATTAAATGGAGTTCTGGTGAGGTACTGTAGGATAAGCAGTGGAGTGCTAACCCCAAATTTGGCAGTTCAAACCAACCAGTCAGATATCCTATATAAGGTTATTATGAGTTGAAACCGATATAAAGGCACTTAAAAACAATAACATGTTATTACATGTTGGCACACAGAGTTCTGGCATGGTGCTGTAGGATACCACTGGACTAAAATGTCAGTATGAATCACAAGGTTGTTAGTTCAAAACCACCAGCTGCTCTTTGGAAATCCTATACAAGGTTGCCATGAGTTAGAACTTACTTGATGGCACTTAACAACAACAAAAACTGTAAGTACACTGGAAAAATCAAATAGTGAAAGAAGTCCTTCTAAAATGTTTATGTGAAAAGTATACCATGACAATGAATAAATATTATTCTATTTCTAAATGAATGATAGAAATCAGAGCACAGCAAACAATCCTGATGATAGTAAATAAAAAACTAATTTTTTAAAAATCAAAACCAAATGTATTTTTGTTACCAATTATTAGATTGTTCTAGACCTTATAGAAACCTATTTTTAAACATAACTGACAAGCTGTGGTATTTACACTTGCAATGATACTTTGTCAAAAGAACACTGCATTTTATAAATGACAGCATTCATTTTTAAAAAGCTTATTTCCAAAACATTGAAAAATGCAGTATTTGATAATTTAGTTTTATTAGAAACAAAGAGCATGGATTATATTGTTGGTAAGCAAGTTGGCCCTTAGAAAGCAGCCAATATTATGTATGGAAATAAGGCCAATTTAATCAGTGAAACAAAATTACTGAGCCAGAAATTCATCTTGCACAAAAACAGACATTTTTTGGGGGTAGAAAATCAGAGGGTCCGTGTTTATAAAGTTTGTCTTTTATAACCTTGGCCCTAACTTTTGAGATTTTTCTCACAACTTGAAAAAATTCAGTTGTCTCATGAAGCTTTCCCATGGGCACTGGTCCAGATTTCAGAATCATCAATGCTTTTTGGCACATCTACTCATTGTGATCTACAGAAATAGTCCATGAACTGAAATAGTTGAGATAATACATAGAGTGGGGCTGAGAGGGAAATGACTGCTTACTTGATTTCATTCTAGTCTATTCTAATATCAACTATAATATACATGTAACATTATTTTGGGGAAACCACATTTTCTGTGGTGCTCCTTAGAATTGTGTTTCATTTTGAATAAAATCTCTGTTTCTCCCAGCCAATATTTTGTAGAGCATTCATGAATTTAAAAAAATTGAATCTTCAATCTAAGATACAACTATTTGTCTCTTCCCATCTGGAGCAAAGAAGACTGAAGAAAATCAAAGATTCAAGAAAACAGTTAGTCTATGGGACACTCCTGCATTGCTGGTGGGACTGCAAAATGGTCCAGCCTCTCTGGAAAGCAATATGGCATTTCCTCAGAAGGTTGAAAATAGAAAT
>NW_006408604.1:3375745-3377551 GCF_000296735.1 Chrysochloris asiatica
AAAAAAAAAAAAAAAAAATCAAAACCATAAAAAAATCAAGCAGATTTCCTTGAGATAATGTCCCTTAGATATTCTCCAAACCTGGTACTGAACTCACTCCAGAAGGTCACTTTTCAGTCAAACATTAGACAGACCTATAAAGTAAACCATAACGTCCATGAGGAATGTTCTCCTCAGAACAGTCAATCAGATGAGACCAAATGGGAAGCATTAGTCTAAAAACAAAGTTTGAAAGGAAGGAAGGGACAGGAAAGATGGGGGAATGCAAATGGGAACCTAGGGAGGAAGTGGGAAGAGTAGTGATAAATTGAGGAGATTGCAGCTAATGCCAAGGAACATAAGGTATATAAATTGTTGAATGGGAAACGAATTTCCTCTGCAAACTTTCACTTAAATCACAATATCAAACTCAATGGTATAGTGTCAAATCCAACTCATAGTGACCCTACAAGATAGAGTAGAACTGTATATCTTTATAGGTACAGACAACCTCATTTTTCTCCCGAGGAGCAACTGGTGGATTTGAACCACTGACCTTACCATTGGCATCCCAATGCTTAACCCGTGCACTACTAGAGTTCCTTAAACCATAATAGGATGTTCTAAATAAACTAAATCTCTTTAGCTGTTTCTGAAGACTAGTTATATATTGTGTATTAAGCTAAAGGTTATACACAGTGGTCATGAACAATAAAACCAGGGAAGTATTCATTCCTTAGAACAATCAACCATCGGAGATCAAAAGGACAGTATTTGTTTAGGGATAAAGTTGTGGCACTGTAGGATCAGTACTAGACTGCGAACCATATGGTTTGCAGTTCAAACCCATCAGTTGCTCCTTTGGAAACTCTATACAGGGTCGTGATGAGTTGGGATTAACTTGACAGCACTTAACAACAACAAAGCTCAGAAAGCAGGAAGGGATAGGAGAGACAAACAAATGGAAACATGAAACACAGGGAGGGAGTGGGAAGAAAGCAGTTGTATTGTGGGGATTACAATCAATGCCAAGAAAATTGTATAAATTTATAAATGGGAAACCATATTGCTCTATACATTTTCACCCAAATAACAATAAGAAGTTAAAAACAAATAAATAAAAATAAAGACTACACAGTGAAGAAATGAAGGTATTTTACTATGGTAGAGCAAATAACGTACCATAAAAAATTTATGTTCTAGACACCGGAACCCGTAACTGTGGCTTACATGGTAAAAGGGAAAATGTGATTAAGGACCATAAGAGGGTGAAATTTTTCCAGAATTATCTAGGTGGGTCCAATGTAATCATAAAGATGCCCATAAAAGGGAGTCAAGAGGGCAGGAACAAAGAGGAGATGAGATGATGAAAGAGAAGGACAGAGTGATGGCAGTGCTGGAGGGGGCCAGGCACCAGGGATTGTGGGCAGGAAACTTCTGAAAACTAACAAGTCAAAGAAACATTTTCTGCTACTTAGAGCCTCCGGAAGGAAAGCAGACCACTCCATACTTCTATTGTATCCCAATAAGACCTATATTTGGCTTCCAATCTCCAGAACTAATCTACTATTAATTTGTTACAAGAGTAATAGGAAATGCTGGGCCTTATTTAAAAACGGAGTTCTCTGCAATGCAAATTGTAAAATAACCCACTTAAAAGAAACAAATCATCAAAAATGATGAAACACTAATGGAAAAAAATATCAGAAAACAACAGTTAACTTCACTGGTAATTCAATTAGCCCAATAATTAAGCATCATTATCACACTCAATAAAGACTCCTGGTATGGCCCTGTAGATCACCACTGGACTTCAAAACACTGGGA
>NW_006408604.1:3384124-3415338 GCF_000296735.1 Chrysochloris asiatica
GGGAGCAGAAAGCCTCATCTTTCTCGCGTGGAATAGCTGGTAGTTTCAAACTGCTGACCTTGCGGTTCACAGCCCGATTCATAACCACTACACTACCAGAGTATATTTGAGTTAAATTGTCCTGTTTCTAATTCAATCTTGCTTACTATAAAAATGGTTAACCCAACTACAGATCCATGCAGAATCTACTTTACCATTGTCGATGTCGAATTTGTGGAGAAAGTTTAACAATTGACAGGCATTCTGCTGATTGCCACAAGACTCATTCTGATTGAAAAAGTCTAGAATAAAAGATTTAGCCTTTCAGAAAAATAATCAATGTACTCGATTCTTATTTTATAATGATTGAAGTGTTTCATCATGGATGATTGCAAAGAAGGAAAGTTTGGAAACATGTACTTATTAGAGAATTGCAACATAAAGCCCTTAGGGATGTTTTTGGAACAGTATGAATATACAAACATCCATCTCCCCAAATCAACCATGTGGTTTACACAAGCAGACTTTGGCTCACACAGAACTGAGTCCAGAGCTAGTGGCACTTAAGAATAGACAAGAGTATTCGTTGTCCACATGACGGCATAATTTCCTGACAGCCAAAAGTCCCTAAAGAAGGAATTTTAAATTATTTTTCTATCTTGCATTCTTATTTATGTATTTCCTCAATTGTTATCATAAATGAGAGAAAATTCAGAAAGAAAAAAGGAGGTAATATGTAACTCTCTGGAATCAAAGGAAGGCAGAATTTAACCATTCTCTGCTGATCTCCTTTATAATCATATTTATTTACCAGTTTCCTATGCTCAAATCACAAAATACAATATAATATGCATAACTTTATCCTATTCATTTTTGTGATTCCATTTTGTTTTTGTCTCCTTTATGGTTTTTTTCATGTAGCATTACACAGCTCTTCAAATAGCCATGTTTTTGTTGTTTCAAGGGTCTTGGTTTTGTTTCTCAGGATTACATAGATTCTGAGCACCAAAAGTTATATAAAGAAAATGCAATGTAAAATAAGACAGAGACAGGTTCAAATCTAAGTGTGCCACTTAGTATCAGTGTGAAATCAAAAGGATTACTTAATCTCTAGACTTATTTGTTGTTGTTGTTAAGTGCCATCGAGTTGGTTCTGACCCATAGCGACCCTGTACAGGGTTTCTGAGGGTGTAAATATTTACTGGAGTAGAAAGCCTCTTCTTTCTCCCATGGAACTGCTGGTAGTTTCGAACCACTGACCTTAAGGTTCGCAGCCCGATTTGTAACCACTACGCTACCAGAGCTTATTTAGATCTCAGTAAATTGACTGATAAACAATTGGGTTACTTGAATTATTCTTGATGGCAAGGACTCTTTATTACTGTCCTTGAACCCAATATCAGGCATAGGCACATTTGAGAACTCAATATTTATTTCTGGGTACTTATGGAAGTACTTTGGGTTAGGCAAACTAACTACACGGTAGGTGATTCAAACCCACCAGCTGTTCCAGAGGAGACAGATGATGCTGCCTGCCCCCATAAAGTTTGACAGTCCCAGTAAACCTATATAGGACTGTTATGAGTTGGAATCATCTCAATTGCAGTCAATTTGGTTTGGTTTTGATTTTATGATAACAACATGATGGTTCAACTGCTTAACTGGATGGCTGTTCACCCAGGAATACCTCAGAAGAAAGACCTGACAATTGACTTTCCAAAAGTCAGTCAGTGAGCAGCTTCTAAACCATAGAACATACTAAAGGTGATGGATGTCACTTCTACATAAGACTATAAAAGACTGACTCTTGCTTTTCTGATATTTTCGCTGGCTCTTCACTTAGGCAACTAATAAGTAACATGTAACTGAGGCTCTTTGTCCAACAACCTGCAAAAAACTGAATCTTGACAATGATCACAGCACTGGTGTGGAAGTAAATGCTGCTTTAGTTGAATCACAAGCTGATTGTGGACCCCAGGCCAACACCTTGATTATAGCATTGTGCAAGAGAAAACCTGAAACAGAGGCTCCAACTAAGTTGTGCCCAAATTCTTGATCCACAAAACTGTGAAATAATAAATACAAGAGTTTTAAATCCACTAAAGTTTGGGGCTGCACTTGGAAGAGATCCATGCTTGTGCCCATTCCAAAGAGAGAAGACCCAAATGAATACAGAAATCATGGAAAAATATCATTAATATCATCTGCAAGTACACTTTTGCTGAAGATAATTCAATAACAGCTGCAATAGTATATCAACAAAGAACTGTGAAAAATTCAACCTGGATTCAAAGAGGACATAGAGAAAGGGATATCATTGTTGACATCAAATAGATCATGGTTGAAAGCAGAGAATGCCAAAAAAAGATGTTTACTTGTGCTTTATTGACTATGAAAAGGCTTTTTACTGTGTGGATTATGACAAGCTGTGGATAACATTGTGAAGAATTTATATTCGAGAACACTTAATTGTGCTCTTAAGGAACCTCTATATAGATCAAGAGGCAGTTGTTAGAACAGAACAAGGGTATATTGAATGGTTTAAAATCAGGAGAGGTGTTGCTAGAGTTGTATTCTTTCACCATATTTATTTAATCTGTATGGTGAGCAAATAATATGAGAAGCGGGATTATATGAAGAATAACATGGCAACTGAGATATGCAAATAATACAATCTTGCTTGCTGGAAGCAAAAAAAGATTTCACTCCAATGTAAAGAAAACAAAAATCATTTTGACTGGATTAATAAATGATATCATGATAAATGGAGAAAAAATAGAAGCTGTCAAAGATTTCATTTTGCTTGGATCCACAATCAATACTCATGGAAGCAGCAGTCAAGAAATTGAACTAAATATTACATTAGGCACATCTGCTGCAAGAGACCTCTTTGAAGTGTTATAGAGCAAAGATAACACTTTGAGGACTAAGGTTCACCTGACCCAAGTGCCTCAATAGCCTCATATGTATGTGAAAGTTGAACAATGAATATGGAAAACCTTAGAAGAATGATGTATTTAAGCTATGGTGATGGAGAAGAATATTAAAAATATCACTGTCTGCGAGAAGAACAAACTGTGTTGGATGAAGTAGAACCAGAATGGTCCTTAGAGGCCAGAATGGTGAGACTTATCTCTCATATTTCAGACATTTCATCAGGAGGGACCAGTCCCTGGGGAAGAACACCATACTTGTAAATTTGAGAGTCAGCAAAAAAAAAAAAAAAAAAAAAAGAGGACAATCCCAATGAGATGGATTGACACAGTGGCAATACAATAGGCTCAAGTGTAATAATTGTGAGGATGGCACAAGACTAGGAAGTATTTCGTTCTGTTGTGCATAGGGTTGATTTGAGTCAGAAACAACTCAATGGTATCTAACAACAACAACAAAAGTTTGGGGTAATTTGTTAAGCATCAATTTGTTGTTGTTGTTAAGTGCCGTCGAGTTGGTTCCGACCCATAGCGACCCTGTACAGGGTTTCCGAGGGTGTAAATGTTTACGGGAGTAGAAAGCCTCCTCTTTCTCCCGCGGAGCGGCTGGTAGTTTCGAACCGCTGACCTTAAGGTTCGCAGCCCGATTCGTAACCACTACGCTACAGAATTGGTGATGTATATACCTTACATCCAATTCATCAGTAAATTTTATCAGCTGTGCTGTATAATTGTATACATAATTGTACCACATCTTTGCTACCATCTTCTACTATAATGTATCTCACCTAATTATTACAATACACCCCTAAGAATGTGATTTTTCTGCTTTTGCCTATGTTCCTTAATTCCCTCATGGCTGTTTCTCTTAGATGTGTTTGTCCAAATGTTTTCCTCTCAAAGAGGTCATCCATGGCCATTCCATTAAAAATTGTATGCCTTTTTCACAACATACTCCCTAGCTTTATTTTCTTATTCTTTATCATAGTTAAATATTTTATTTACTTTATTTATTTATCTTGCTTATTATTTTTCTTTTCCACTAGAACATATACTTCATGAAGGCTGGTAAATTTCATATTTTGCTTACTGTTGTAACTTCAGCAGAGGCAGTGTTTAATATTTAGTAGACACTCAATAAATGTTTACTTCATTAAGTGAATAAATAATTGAATGACTATTACTAATGTCCATTTGCTAGAAGAAACTGTCTAGAGGAAAAACTGTCATGAAAAGAGGATACTCATCACAAACATACAAACGCATTCACATGGCACTTAAAGCCAAAAGGAGCTTTACAATAATAATATACTAATTGTTGTTGTTGAGATTTAGTGGTCCTGTGTAGGGTTTCCAAGGAGCATCTGGTGAGTTTGAACCACCGACCTTGCAGTTCAAACCAACCTTGCAGTCCAGTGCATTATCCTGTGGGGTGCAATTAAGCCAAATCTTGGCTCTTCCTAACAATCAGGAGTAAATGTTGGCATGCAGTACTCTAAATCACTAATAACTGACAACATTCAAATTAGGTACTGAGTCAGAACACTAGTTAAAATTCACATTTAAGAACTAATTGAACTGTGTTCACTTGCACACAGTATTACAATAGAAATTTACTTACTTTCTTCATTGTTTTTAATTAAAAAGAATAAAACAAAGCTGTTAGAGAGTCTCTTTTTGTTGCTTTAAAATTACCATTCAGAATCAACTTAGGCACTAAACAGTGTCTGCTGTATATTGAAGTATAAATTGAACTTGAGGTGTAACCCTAACATTTAAGACCTGCAAGACAGTTATTCAAAGAAGTCACCAAACTCATTAATCATACACTCCTAACAGTCTGAGCAAATCTCAGACATTTATGTTCATTCAAAATTATATGCCTATTCTTCTATATTAATCATTACATTATGAAACATTCACAAAATGGATACTAAAAAGAATGAAATAGTGAGAAAATGGTATTTTAAAATAATTTTAATTTAATTATAAGTTGTATTTGAAAAGAATACTTTTGTTCATTCTAAGCATTATTAATACTATTTAGTGAGTGTAATGTTATTGAACATTCTGTATTATACTCTAAGGCTTTAGTTTAACATTGTATGGCTGAGTTCCTGTTTCAACATTTGGCTTCTTTGCTCAAAGAGGCAGATCCAAGGAGAAGAATGCACCACTGACTACACTAACATCATCAACACATTTTTTAACTAGTGATTTTTAGTAGTACCATCTAACAAGCATTTAGGACCCTTGGTGTGGCGCTGTAGGATCAGCACTGGATTGTGAATCACAAAGTCATCAGTTAAAATCCACCAGCTGCTCCTTGATAACCTTCTGGGTCACAATGGGTCAGAAACAACTTGACTGCACTTAAGAAGAAAAAGCATTTTGGGGGACAGATTTTCCTAAATGTGTTTTATTTTACATGAGAGATATTTGCCATTCTTGTAAACTTGTAGATATTGCTGCACTTTTATATTGTTAAATTCTTCATTTGCAACATAATTAATTAGAAAATTCTGTCTCCAACTTCTAATTATTTTGTAAGTGATTTATTTATGTAATTTTTGGTAAAAGAAAACACTTTTGATGAAAATACTTCCAAATGAACATCTTCAAAATACTCTATCTAGGGCATTAAAAAAATTACTTTTCAAGTACTGTTAAAAATTACCGTTATTTAGAAGGGGCACATGAAGTACACGGAAGTGTGCATTTTAAGAAAATACCTGCCAGGCATCACAGGACAAGTACAAAATTGGAACTTTTGTATTTTGCAAAAAAAAAAAAAAAAAGAAAAAATCATTTTTTACATTTAATAATTTTTTCAGTGTTATGACTACCAGCTGCTCCGCGGGAGAAAGATGAGGCGTTCTGCTCCCGTAAAGATTTACAGCCTTGGAAACCCTGTACAGGGTCGCTATGGGTCGGAACCGACTCGACGGCACTTTGCAACAACAATAACAACAATGGCACAAATGGATCTGTTAAACATTTGCCTGGACAAAACACATCTTCGTGATTACTTCCTATATGATTATAAAGTATGGTAATGATTCTACTTACAAAATCATATAGGTCTACTTTGCAAAACCCAAGCAAAAAATATCACTACAATAGCTATGTGATGTGGAATTTCCACAATTCTTTTATGATGTCATGGGTCTTAAGTGAGAAATGATCATCTGATAGATGAATCAAGTGAGGAAGTCAAAAGAGTGCTCTTATTTTAATAATGCAAAAGTTATTATAATATGTAGCTAAACATCTACCTCCAGTCATTGAAGGTGAAACAACACTAAACTGTGGGAGGAAACAAAGTATGAAATCTTTACATACAAGGAGACAGCAACACATATGTTTTACATCTCTTCCAAATGAGAAAATAGAGCTCAGGTCTACTCTCTATTTGGTAGTAAGTGTGTTATTCAACAATAAAATGTTTAACAAGCAAAACAAAAAAAGAAAAGAAGACTTTGAAAATCAGAAGGAATGCCCTTTGCTTTGATTCAACAATCTGTTTTGAAATATATATTCTTTTTAAGTTAAAAATATTTTCTGTTAATCTATGATGTGTTTCTATATGGTTCATGTAAATGATTAAATATTTACTACTTTTGTTCATTCCTATATTATAGCAAATACAACAAGGACCAACATGAAACAAATGCCCATTCAAAAAATTGAGGAGGGTTTAATTATGAAACTATTAATAAATATAAGTGTGTTTAATGTGAATTGGTGGAATTAAGGGAGGTAAATTGGGACCAATAACAATGTAACTCAACACTTTGACAGCGGTCTCAACCATAGGAGGTGCTAGTGGCCCTTCTAATATTTTTATATCTCCCAACTTGTAAACCTTTAATACATTTGAAGTTTATTTTAGTGCATTTTTTAAAATTATGGATCAGATTATTTTTTAAAAAAACAAAAACTGGCTAGTTTAAGATTGGGAGTCCTTTAGTCGCACTGTGGGTTAATGCGCCAGACTTCAAAGCCGTTTAAACTGTTTTCAAGCTCACTAGATGCTCCTCGTAAACCCTATACAGGGTCGCTATGGGTCGGAACCGACTCGATGGCACATAACAACAACAACAACAACAACAACAACACTAAAATAAAAATTAAAGAACATCCATTGTGCTGGTGAATGTTCATGAATACCTCCAACTTTGTTTTTGTTGGTAAGTGCTGTCAAGTCTGTTCTGACTCAGCGACAATGTATAGAGTTTCTGAGGAATACTTGGTGGGTTTGAACCACCAATCTTGCAGTTCAAACCAACCTTGAGGTTTAGTGCTTATCCTACAGCACATCACGACTCCAATTCAAACTTTGAACCTACTTAATTAGGTTGTTAGGGTTTAAACTGAAACAAGTAAACTCAGAGAAATAGTTTTAATAAAATAATAGCAATATTCACATTATGTTGGCTAAAAGGTCAAATCAGCTCAAGCATATTTTAAAAAGTAGAATGAATGAATAAGAATACTGGTGATATTGTCATTTTTGTTATTGTCAGCAGCATCAATAACATTTGTTGACTATTATATCAACCGGAATCCTGGTGTGGTGCTGTGGGTTAATGTGCCAGACTGCAAAGACATTTGAACTGCAAGGTCAGTGGTTCAAGCTCACCAGCTGCTCCTTGGAAACCTTATACAGGATCGCTATGGGTTGGAATTGACTCAATGGCACTTAACAACAACAACAACATATACAGGACCTGATGATTATTATCCCTACTCTACAATGAGGAAACTGGGGTTCAGAAAGGTTAAGATTATAGAGATAGAAAGTGTCAGACTATGAAATAAAATTTCATCTGACTTTACAGCCTAGCCCAATAAACATACTGATGAGCGTTTCTTATGTATTAAGCTAAGTGGGAAAATTCATGAGATGTAAGACTATAGACAAGGATGAAAAGATAAATAACAAACTATCTGAAAAGACAAAAATATGATATAGGATTTCAGAAGAATTTGAGATTCTTGAGATTTAATATGTTTAAGTAAGATCTCATACAAATGATGAGACTAGTTTAAAAAGTGATTTAAGGAGAAAAGGTAGCGGTGGTCATTCCAGGAAGTGGGGTTGAATGTCAAACAAAATGTTGAAGAGACAATATGGCTTAGAATCTATTTGAATGAGAATAGGTGCAAAATTTACTGGAATGGGGAATTTTATAATCACTTTTTTTTATATATTTATTTTTTGAGGGAATAGTGCTTTGATATTCCTTGGCGGACGAGAAGAAAGCCAATATTTGTTTCTTATCAAAAGAAATACATACAAATACATATCACAGTTATGAATTGGAGTCAGGTCTGGAGTAAGTATTTGCATTACTGTGAACAGGAAAAAGTAAAAATCATTCACTGCCCTTTCTGCCCAAGGAGGCAAGCTACAATGCTAATCAGGTTACTGAATGGGACCAATCTTCCTGGGTTTTTTTCCCCCTTGCTCTCAAACAGGTATGCAGCCTGGCCCATCCCTGACTCTGACCCCATATAGGCCCTCCATTCAAGGCTAGAATCTGGAGAAATTAGCTCCTCTGAGTCAGCCAGCTTAATAAAATCTGAAACTCTGTTTCACTTCTCTGGGTGGCCTCGGTTTCTTTGACCACGAATCTAAAACTGCTGTAACAACTGTATAATGCTTCATGAATTGGGAATGCTGAAATGGCAAATATATAAATAGCTCTTTGATGGCAAGAAGAAGGTGATGTTTTAAAAAATACTTACGGTAAAATCTTAGTCATCCAAGTTTAAGGTAATTTTAGATTTTTCTTATGTCATGTCTAAATGATTTAAAAAGGTATGTGTAACAATTATTAGAATTTTTGGAAAAAAGATCAGAAATAGACTTAAGTAATAAATTTTGATTTAGTAATTCTTCATTTTTTAATATGATTTAATGCCACTGTTGCCATGAAATGCTTTTCTGTTCATTCTGTCCCTTTTGCTTTTTTAACTAAAATGCCAACTTTGAAAAATATAAAGGATTGTCCAATGATTACAGAACCAAAAATATAAACATTATGATCTTCAGAAGTTCCTTTAATTAAAGATAAAACATCAGAAGAAATGCTAAGGGCTGTGACATGACCAGGAACTTTGTCCTAAGCCATAATAGCATGTGAAGTAAAAGAAAAATCGATATTAATATACCACTATTTACATTAAACATATGCAAACATATTATTTATGAAAGCAAATATATATACACATACACAAATATACAGATTAAATATGCATTTAGATCTCCAAATTATAATTTTATTTCTAAATATGTAAGATCAGTTTAGAGTACACGTAGTTATCTCAGAGATAACTGGTGTGGCCCTGTAGGATCAGCACTGAACTGCTAACCACAAGATTGACAGTTCAAACCCACCAGCTGCTCTTTGGATACCCTATATAGGGCTGCAATGAGTCAGAATCAACTCGATGGCACTTAACAATAACAACAAGTCTAAGAGAGAAAAAAATATATTGACTATATGGAGACTGAGTGAATATTCTTTTCTGTACTCATATCTGACAGACAGTATGTTTGGAAATGATAGGCAGAAAAAGACGCATAACCTTTTATATCATGTTAAAGAACTATTGGAGCCCTGGTGTGACACTGTAGGATCAGCACTGACTGCCAAGTTTGGTGGTACCAACCCACCAAACTGCTCCTCATGAACCCTACGTAGGGTCATTATGAGTCAGAAATGACTCCACAGCACTTAAAACAACAACTCTAATAAACTGTGAAAACAGTTGATAATATCTGAAGAATTATGTACTATAACTTGATAATTCTTTTTCTCTTTCCCTCACAAAATTATTCTGGTCATTCTTTGCCCCATTGCTGTCTCTGCATCTTTTTATACTTTTCTTGAATCTTAACAGTTTACCTCATCCATCACCTGGTATGGCGCTGTGGCTTAATGCACCAGACTGCAAAGCCATTTGAACTGCAAGGTCGGTGGTTCAAGCTCACTAGCGGCTCCTTGGAAACCCTATACAGGGTTGCTATGGGTTAGAACTGTGAGAAATGTTGTCTATACTGACAAATGCTCAAGTAATCCATCCTGTACTCATTTTAGCAAGAGTGAGGTTTTCTTTATTCGAGTTTGCAAAATTGGGCGCTCAACCCAGTATACATGGGCAGATGCACCACATGGCCTGCCACAAACAGTTTTATTCTTGTCCCCAAAAAGCCCCTCCTCCAGTTCCAATTCTTCATATACAATTCTATGGTACATCCCATTTTTCCCTCCCCCTGTTGTTGTTGTTAGGTGCCATAGAGTCGGAACCAACTCATAGAAACCCTATGCACAGCAGAACGAAACAATGTCCGATCCTGGGCCAACCTCACTACTGTTGCCACACTTGAATCCATCAATGCTGCCACCTGACCAATCTATCTCCTTGGGGGTCTTCCTCTTTTTCTCTGACCCTCCATCTTACCAAGCATGATATCCTTCTCTAGCAACTGTTCCCTCCTGATAATATGTCCAAAGTATGAGAGACGAAGTTTGGCCATCTTGGCCTCTAAGGAGCGCTCTGGCTGCACTTCTTCCAAAACACATCTATTGGTTCGTTTGGCAGCCCATGGCACTTTTAGTATTCTCCTCCAACACCATAATTCAAAGGCATCAATTCTTCTACAGTCTTCCTTATTCACTGTCCAGCTTTCGCATACATATGAGGTTATTGAAAATACCATGGCTTGGGTCAGGCACACCTTAGTCCTCAAGCTGACATCTTTGCTCTTCAACACTTTAAAAAGTTCCTGTGCAGCAGATTTGCCTAATGCAATATGTCGTCTGATCTCTTGACTGCTGCTTCCATGAGTGTTGATAGTTAATCCAAGAAGAATGAAGTCCTTGACAACTTCAATCTTTTCTCCATTGATAGGAATGTTGTTTATTGGCCCAGTGGTAAGGATTTTTGTTTTCTTGACAATGAGATATAATCCATACTGAAGACTGTGCTCTTTGATCTTCATCAGTAAATGTTTTAAGTCCTCTTCCCTTTCAGCAAGCAAGGTTGTATCTTCTGCATATCACAGGTTGTTAATGAGTCTTCCTCCAATCCTGATACCACATTTTTCTTCATAGAACTCAGCTTATCGGATTGTTTGCTCAGCATACAGGTTGAATAAGTATGGTGAAAGAATACAACCTTGTCACATACCTTTCTTAATTTTAAAACATGCTCTGTTCGAACAACTGCTTTTTGGTCTAGGTACAGATTCCTCATGAGTACAATTAAGTGTTCAGGAATACTCATACTTCACAATGTTGACCATAGCTTGTCATGATCCGCACAATCAAAAGCTTTTGTGTAGTCAATAAAGCATAGGTAAACATCTTTCTGATATTCTTTGCTTTCAGCCAAGATCTATCAGACATCAGCAATGATATCTCTCATCTGAATCCAGCTTGAATCTCTGGAAGTTCTCTGTCAATGTATGATTGTAGCTGTTTCTGTATTACTTTTAGCAAAACTTTACTCACATGGGATATCAAAGAGATTGTCTGATGATTTCTGCATTCTGTTGGGTCACCTGTCTTTGGAATGGGCACAAATATGGATCTCTTCCAATCAGTTGGCCAGATAGTTGTCTTCCAAATTTCTTAGCAAAGATGAGTGAGTGCCTCCTGTGCTGCCTAGAGAAGCCAAAATAGCTTGCCCAAGGACTTAATGGCTGTATTTTCATTTAAATTTCTTAGTCCCAAAATAGCCTGCTTAAATCAACAACCTGTCTGCCAGGTCTTGCAATCTCATGAATTCCTGAAGCTGCACCACAAGAGTTATTTCTCACAAAACTGACTTTATGGCACTTAAGGACCACAACAACATCACTTTCATGATGTGTTTTGCCTTAAAAGCTCCCCTCCAAAATTTCACTTCTAATCTCCCCTAACTGGAATACACTCTTATTTTCTATTCTCTAGAAGGTTGTTTTCTTTACATGTCAATTTTATTATGATATTATTTTATAAGTGTTGATTGTTCCAGATTTAATCACTTGTTTATATTTTTCCTGTTCTTTCCTAAAATAATGTAAACTTTTAGAGGAAGTCTTAACATTTTAAAATCAGTTCACTGCATAGTTTGCAGTACTTCACACTCAATGAGTATCATGAACTATCTTGAAGTAATACAGATACAGTTGTTCCTCATCATTTGGGAGTCATTGCTGCTAGTCAAAACAAAGAAAATGTATTTGAATTCACTCACTATACCTTTCAATTTAATATATTTTGCTCTAAGTATAAAATCACAAAACCTAAGTCATTGCCATTGAGTAGATTGTGACTCATGACAATCACGTGTGGTAAGAGTAAAACTGCTACAGAGGATTTTCTTGTCTGTGATCTTTCAGAAGCAGATTGCCATACTTCTTCCATGGTGCTGGTGGTGGTGGTTATGTGCCTTGGAGTCTGTTCAGACTCATAGTGACCCTGTATAGGGTTTCTGGGGCTGTAAATATTTACAGGAGCAGAAAGCATCGTCTTTATCCCATGGAACAGCTGGAAGTTTTGAACTGCTGACCTTCAGGTTAACAGCCCAACTCATAACCACTATGCTATGGTGCTGGTGGGTGGATTTAAACCACTAACCTTCAGGTTAGCAGTTGAGTATACATGATTTGCACCACAGAGGTACCTTTCTGATGTTTCTCAACCCCTGTAGCAAAAATCTTAAATTCTGCTTGTACTTGGTCAAAATATTTCTTTTTTCTTTTCCACTTAATGGAAACTGGTATTCAGTCCTACTACTGAATTAACATTTTGTTTACTTAAAGTTTTACATTTTTATAGCTTCATTTGAATAATAAAATGCATAGATGGAAGTAAGAGATTAAAAGAAAACAAAGCTTAAAGAACAGTTAAATCACCATTTTAAACAGAAGATTCTGTATTGCTGCAGTTTGCACCTGCTTCTGCCTTCAGCAAACAATTCTTGTACTTTTCTTTCATCTTTATCATCTGCTCTACTGGTTTGCCCTTTGCTATCTCATTATAAAATCTTGGACTTCTCTGTTATTATAAGTGGATTTTGAGTTTGTTGCAGGTTAAAACTGCAGAGTCCTGGTGTGGCACTGTGGGTTAATGTGCTGTACTGTGAGGTCACTTTGAATTGGCCCTCCTTGGAAACCAAATACAGGGACACTGTGAGTAGGAACCGATTTGATGGCACTTAACAACAATAACAGACTTCTACACAGTATTTTTGCAAATGAATAATTGAATGGAAGAAATAGTAAACTAAACATTCTGGGAAGATAAAAGTATTGAATGCTAATCTTAGATGTGCTATTGTTGTTGTTAAGTGCTGTTGAGTGGGTGGTTCTGATTCATAGCGAATCTGTATAGGGTTTCCAAGGAGTGGCAGGTGAGCCTGAACTGCCGACCTTGTGGTTTAAACTGACATTGCAGTCCAGCATATTAACCCACTACACTAGGTGGTTATTAAATGTAGTTCAGAGGTTAAATAAGAAACAGTAGTCTCTTTGGAAGATTAGGCTTTCATTTATAAATTCAAATATATGTCACCGATTGTTGTTGCTTTTGTTAGTAGGTGCCATCAAGTTAAGTCGGTTCTGGCTCATAGCAACACTGTAAAGAGTTTCTGAGGATCAGCTGGTAGGTTTGAACTGCCAATCTTATGGTTTGCAGTCCAGTACTAATCCTACAGCTATACCAGGAGTCCATGTCTCATATAGACATTCACAATTCTAACCCCCTAGTTTTAACCCTTGAACAAAGGTTTCAGGTTTCTTAGATATATTTTTTTCACATACAAAAATAATATTTATCTTGCAAATAGGATTGTCATAGGGTTGTCAGATTTAATAAATAAACATACAGGATGCTTAGTTAAATTTAAATTTCAGATAAAAACCAATTTTTTTTTCTATTTTAGCAAAAGCATGTACTATAAAGCATATACTAAATAATGCTTGGAATATACTTAAACTAAAGATTATTCACTATTTGAAATTCAAACTTAGCTATGCATTTTGTATTTTATGTGACAATGCTACTTACAGATGATATATAAAATACTTGGTACATAATTGTCATTGTAGTCAAGTGTTGTTGACCTTGTGGTTCAAACTAACCTATGGTCCAGTGCTTATCCTACAGTGCCATACCATGACTATAGGCACATGGTAAGTGGTAGTGAAGATATTAGCATTGGGCTACAAACCTTACAGATGTAAAGCAGACACCTTTTTAGATTCTCTGTATCACATGACTATCTATGGTTCTAATTTCTGCTCATTTTGTTTTTACTTTCATAACAAGTCCTTAATGGTAAATACTACTCTTAATGTCTGGGGGAAAATAAGCCCAACAAAAGTTTAGTACCTTGCTGAAAGTTATGCACCTAATTAATTGTTGTTGTTAAGTGCCATCGAGTCGATTCTGACCCATAGCGACCCTGTATAGGGTTTGTAAAGAGCAGCTGGTGAGCTTGAACCACCGATCTTGTAGTTCAAATGACTCTGCAGTCTGAAGCATTAGCCCACAGAGCCACACCAGGACTTGGCACCTAATAAATAGTGGAGTCGTAATTTGCATCCTGGTACAGTGATCTAGGCAACCTTGATATGACACTGTAGGATAAGCACTGGACTGCTAACTGCAAAATCAGTGGTTCAAACCCACCAGCTGCTCTTAAGTAACCCTCTATAGGGTCACTATGAGTCAGAACAGACTCATTGGCACTAAACAACAATGATAACAACAACAACAGTGATTTAGATCCTAAACCATTAACTATTACCCTATGAGCTAAGAAAGCCAACATATTCATATATTAAAAACAGCTTAGTTGTTTTAGAAGAAATAAAATTTTCCTGATATTGATAATGGAAGAAAATTTATCCTGTAAGTCATTATATGCAGAATTATGTTAATTAGTTTGACTTTTATTGGTATTGAAGAATCATGTTCAGTTTTAAAGCAATATGAATAATGAAGTGGTATAGATAGGAACTGGAATTGGGGAGAACAAATAATAAACAATAGCACTATCAGGGAGGAAAGGATAATGTCTTGAGCCAAGTATTTGGTGGAGATAGAAAGGAAAGTATTGCTTCACGAGACATTTTGTAAGTAACTTGTTGGACACAGAGGGTAATGGAGTTAATTAGTCCAAATATACGCATGAGTGGCTGGAGAAATTGCAAGGAAAACAAGTCAAACTATGAACAGTCTGATTAGAAGAACAGGGAAAAGTCAGGGGAATGAAGATTGTGTTGACACTGAACTCCACGTTAAGTGTGAGTATAGCTGAATCATCTCTTTAGTGATGAATCTGTCCAGAATGATGGCAAGATAGAGAGAAACACTAGGAATTATGTCATTACTTTTGGTAGGTTTTGTTTATCTTGTTTTGTTAATGAGGAAATGGTGGCTCAGAAAGTTAAGTGAATTGGCCACGATACATTTTAAAGTGTCAAAGTTAGGATCCCCAGTTACTTATAAATAAATCACCCAAATTGTTATACGCAGTGTCATCCAGAGGTTGAAGTACCAATTGGACCTAAAATTTATGCATGTACAGAAATAACAAATGGTTTCTTAAAAATACTCATTGCTAGGTATTCTGAAAAAAGAAAAGAGCAGAGACACAGTCAATTATGACTTGCTAAATTGAAAGGGAAGGCGCTCTGGTAGCATAGTGGTTACGAGTCCGGCTGCCAACCTCAAGGTCAGCAGTTTGAAACTACCAGCAGTTCCAAGGGAGAAAGATGATGCGTTCAGCTCCCATAAAGATTTACAGCCTCGGAAACCCTGTGCAGGGTCACTATGTGTCGGAACTGACTCCACGGTACTTAACAACTACAACAACAAATTGAAAGGGATTTCTACAACGATCTTGAATGGTATTATACCTCAGAAACAAATTATATTACTGTAGTCACATGATCAGTAAAAAGGGTTTTTTTTTTTTGTTTTTTTTTTTAAATATTTTATACCAAATGAATTAATCAGAGAGAGTTAAAAATCTGGCTCAATAATGGAAAATCCAAGATAACTGCAAGACACATTTTCCTCCCATTTCATGAGATAGCCCATGACCTTTACAACTTTTTCAGGTAGTCTTTGCTAAAGTGATTTCTAGTATAGTAGATTTAACTGGTGTGGTGCTGTGGGTTAATGCGCTAGACTGCAAAGTCGGTTTGAACCACATGGTTGGTGGTTCAAGCTCACCAGTCACTCCTTGGAAACCCTCTACAGGGTTGCTATGGGTCGGTACCTACTCCATGGCACTTAACAGCAACAACAGGCTTAACAACACTTTCACGATCTAATGTCTTCCTGCTGTAAAAGATCCTTTATATTCTTTGCTTTTTAAATTCCCAATTTATTGAATGAGTATAATTTTGTATTTGTAATTCACAATCATAGCCATTTAAAAGAACTAAAAGATTTACACAGTTTTTGTTCATGTTTTCTTCTTGTGCTAGCAAGCAGAGAGATGAGTGATGTGAGTGTGATAGATGCTGGCTGTTGAAATGGAAAAACATGTGACAAAAAGCAATCTGTGAATGTTGCTACATGCCCGTGAGTTTGAAAATTTCTCTAACACTAAGTGATGCACATATTCCCAAACTTTTCTGAAACTTGGAAAGTTTAAACGTAGTTTTCTAAATTGCTTTCTAAAAGAGTTTGTTTATGTAGTGATTTTTCTGCTTCCACTTCCACCCCTTTCAAAGCTTTTGAGAACTATTAAATTATAATTATAAAATACCATCAGACAAAAAGGAGTACAGTGACTTTGTAGGATAAGCACTTGGCTGCAAAGCACAAGGTAGGTGGTTTGAGCCCACCAGGCTCTCTACAGGAGAAAAACGAAGCTTTCTACTCCTTACAGATTTACAACTTGGAAATATTATACAGGGTCATTATGAATTGGAACTGACAATGACACCACTTAACAACAACATCAGGCAAAAAAGGAAACAGTTATAGATGTGCAGAGGCAAAGGTCAAAAGACCTAGATTTGAATTTCATGTAATTATTAACTTGCATTAATAATTCATAATTTGTATTCATTGTTAAATATTGATGATTAATTTGGGAATTGGAACACCGGAGATACTTCTTAGGTTTTCAGAGTTACTGCAATAATATATTCTATAGATAAATATATTATGTGAGTTCATTTTAACAATAACTCTATCAGGCATTACAATTTTTCTTTTAAAGAGTCCTGGAGGCACAATGTTTGAAGGATCAGGTATAATCAAAAGGTTGCTGGTCCAACCCACTGACTATACCAAGGGAGGAAAAAACAGGCAATCAGCTCCCATAAATACAACTAGGAAGTATTATGGGACAGTTCTATTCTGTTTTGTAGTCAGAACTGACACAGCAACACACGACAACCTTTTTCTTGAATATATGTTTTCCATAATGAATTTTCATAGAAGTTGCATAATTTACCAAGATCACACAATATTTCAAGGTCATGTATGTAGTAGGGACTGAGATAGCCTTTCTCAAGGAATATTTTTTTCCTCAAAATTGTATGCTCTTATTGTTACATCATTCTGCCTTGAATTGTCACAGTTTTCTTTTATAATACTTGAGAGGATCACCATGTACGTATTGGATAGATCACATGATCAATTTTGACTTTACTACTTAATGTGTAAGGTGCTCTGGTAGCATAGTGGTTATGAGTTGGCCTACTAATCTGAGTCAGTAATTCTAAACTACCAGAGGTTCTGAAGGAGAAAGATGAGGCTTTCTGTTCCAGTAAAGATATACAGCCTCAGAAACCCTATGCAGGGTCTCTATGAGTCGGAACTGACTCCACGGCACGTAGCTACCACCACTCAATGTGTATACTTAACCTTAGCATTAATTTCTTAATCTGAAAAGTAGAGATAATATCATTGTAAATTAATGAAATAATATTTTAAATGACTTGCACAGTATCTAGTATTAAGGAAACTAAACCAACCATAAAGCAGTATTTTCATGACAAGAAAAATAATAGTGAAAACAGATCATTCAAATTGTTAGCAACACCCTCAAAGTCAGTGTCATACTAGAGTTGATAAATGATAATATTCTAATTTTCTAGTCTTTACAGCAGAGTTGAAATAGTGAAATATTCAGGAAGATTATGTAAGACCCTATCTCACCACCAATTCAGTTCCTGAAGATCCCTAATCCTAGTAAGGGGTTCTCTGGATACTTGATACAACTATTTCTGGAATAGATAACTGTGAATGAGTACATTGTTTGGGTTTATAAACCAGTCACAAATCATTTGATAATCATTAAGCATAATTTCTTTTTAATTTGTTAAGATAGCAGAGTTGAAAAATAGATTCTAGAAACTGTGGTAGAGGCTTGGAATAGCTGTTTTTGTTAAATGCTGCCCAGTCGGTTCCGACTCATAGCTGAGGAGCAGCTGGTGGGTTTGAACTGCTGACCTCGTGATTTTGCAGCCCAGTGCTGATCCTACAGTGCCACCAGGAATCCTGAAATAGCTAGAGAGCTACAAAAAACACTTTACTTAGGACATGAGTATTATAATGTGTCTATATTTTCTACCCACATACAAAAAGGAGCTATCAGTTTATTCTGCATGAAAAACTTGAGGCTAGATGAATAAAAGAGTAGATGACAAGTGTAATATGCATGTTTTCTCAATCTACTTTCTATGTGTCTCCTACCTCTATTCACTGAAGTCTACTTGGGTTGCTATCCTTATATCTAGTTACTGAAACTCTAAATTAAGTGTTGGCGCTTTTCCAAGTCATCAATCAATTTATGTCAACAGATTATTGAGATGCAGCCCTCTTAAAAATATAAGCAATTTTACTTGTAAGAAAACAAAATAAATTTCACCATTTTGGTAAATTGATGACATTTACAAAACCTTAGAAAACATATGTACACAGTGCTCAATTGAAATAGGAAAGTGACACATTCATTAGGATTCTTCCCTTAAACAATTTCAGATGACTAAACCCAAGCAAAAAACAATGATTATTTGACATTCTGTCAAAAGTGATTATTGTATCAGGCCGACAGTAAATTCTGAAGACAAGTCACTATTTGTGCAAGTTGTTCATTCTTCATTGGTCAAAAATGAACCTTATATGCCAAAACAAGTAAAGTAACTTTATACTATTAAATATGACAAGTGTTTAAATGAAATATCCAAATCTGGACTTTGTTGCAGTAAAAGCAGCACATATGAAGTTCTTTAGACAAGGAAGCAGAAAGTAACTGCATTTCTCCTACAACTATAATGTTGTTGTTGTTGTTAAGTGCCATCGAGTCAGTTCCGACCCATAGCGACCCTGAACAGGTTTTCCGAGCCTGTAAATCTTTACATGAGCAGAACACTTCCTCTTTCTCCTGTGGAGCAGCTGATAGTTTCCAACTGCTGACCTTGCAGTTCGCACCCCGATTCGTAACCACTACATTAATAATTATACTAAAATAGAATAGAAATTGAGTTTGGCGCAAAGCAAGAAAAATCTCCATTCAACCATTTCAAAGAGTAGGCCTTTGATAAGTAAAGATAGAAAATAAAATAAAGCCTGAAAATAAAGGGCTAACTCGTTAAACAAAACAAACTACAAAGAACTCTGAAGCTCCACAGCAAAACCAGAATAATTTAGAAGCTGTTCAGTAATTTCCCAGTGCTTACACAGAATCTCATTTCAGAAAGTTATATTTTGAAAGATAATGAGAACCTGAATGGCAAGATGTCCCATAAAATTGTTGTTGTTGTTAAGTACCGTAGAGTTGGTTCTGACTCATAGTGACCCTGTATAGGGTTTCCTAGGACCAGCTGGTAAGCTTGAACCACTGACCTTGCAGTTCAAATGGCATTGCAGTCTGGTGCATTAACCCACAGAGCCACACCAGAACTCTGTCCCATAAAATACTTCTTGCCAAATCACCAGATTTTCACAAAAAAACAAAACAAGCTTTTATTTTCAATCAACATTCTAAGAAATAGAATCGTTAAGTCAGCAAAAAGTATGTCACACTGTAGACTCAAACAATACACTTCTTCAAAACTTTTATTCTAGAGAACCATATTATTTCAAAAATCATTTAACTTAGCTTCCTCCAGTTGCACTAAGCTGTTGCTGTTGTTAAGTGTCATCAAGTCTGTTCCAACTCATAATGACACTGCATAAGGTTTTCAAGGAGCAGCTGGTGGGTTTGAACTGCTGACCTTGTGGTTTTCACTTCAATACTGATACTGCAATGCCACATCAAGATTCTGAGCCTATTTTTATTTAGAACAAAGTGATTATCAAAAACAAGTTGGATTCAGAAGAGGTTATGGAATGAGGGATATCATTGCTGATGCCTGATAGATCTTGGCTCAAAGCAGAAAATACTAGAAACATGCTTTATTCACTATGCAAAGGCTTTCAATTGTGTGAATCATGACAAGCTATGGACAACATTGCAAAGTATGAGTATTCCAGAACACTTAATTGTGCTCATGAGGAATCTGTACATGGACCAAGAGGCAGTTGTTCAAACAGAGCATGGGAACACTGAATGGTTTCAAATTAAGAAAGGTGTGCAACAGGGTTGTATTCTTTCACCATACTTATTCAACTTGTACACTGAGCAAAGAATCTGAGAAGCTGGGGTATATGAAGAAAAACGTGGCATGAGGATTGGAGGAAGACTCATTAACAACCTGCAATGTTCAGATGATACAACCTTGCTTGCTGAAAGTGAAGAGGACTTATGGTACTGATGAAGATCAAAGAGCACAGCCTTCGGTATGGATGCATCTCAATGTAAAGAAAACAAAAATCCTCACTGCTGGACCAATAAACAACATTCTTATCAATGGAGAAAAGATTGAAGTTATCAAGGACTTCATTCTTCTTAGATCAACTATCAACACTCATGGAAGCAGCAGTCAAGAAATCAAATGACGTATTGCATTAGGCAAATCTGCTGCACAAGACCTTTATAAAGTTTTGAAGAGCGAAGATGTCAGCTTGAGAACTAAGGTGTGCCTGACCCAAGCCATGGTATTTCCAATAACTTCATATGCATGCGAAAGTTGGACAGTGAATAAGGAAGACCGTAGAAGAATTGATGCTTCTGAGCTATGGTGTTGGAGGAGAATATTGAAAGTGCCATGGGCTGTCAAAAGAACCAACAGATCTGTGTTGGAAGAAGTACAGCCAGAGTGCTCCTTGAAGGCCAAGACGGACAAACTTCATCTCTCAAAAATCAAACTTATTTTCAAGAGGGACAAGTCTCTGGAGAAGGGTATCATGTTTGGTAAGGAGGAGGGTCAGAGAAAAAAAGAAGACCCCCAGCGAGATGGATTGGCCAAGTGGCAACATCAATGGGCTCAAGTATGGCAACAATTGTGAGGTTGGCCCGGGACCAGGCAGTGTTTCGTTCTGTTGTGCATAGGATCACTATGAGTCGGCACCGACTTGGCACCTAACAACAACAAATAGATACACTATTCATCTAGTATAATATGACTTATTCTGACCATTTGCTGATTTTAGCACAATAGTCAAGATAAGTTACCCTGTATGCAATACAAGTGTGTGGTGTGATTACTTTTTTTATTCTTTCAACAGGCATTTATTAAGCACCTATCATTTATACAATGGATCCTGGTGGTGCAATGGGTTAAACATTGGGCTTCTAACCCAAAGTTCAGCATTTCAAACCCACCACTCACTCTGTGGTACACAGGTGAGGCAGTCTTCTCCTGTACAAGATTTACAGCCTTGGAAATGCTATGGAAGAAATGTACTCTGTCAGATGGAATCACTACTTAATGACAGTAGATTTGGTTTTAATTTATTATTTGTACTGTGTAAAGTATTCTGTTAAGGATATGTGGTGTAGTGAATTAACTAATGTCTCTTCTAGCCATAGCCTCTTACTCCCACCAAACAATGTTTCTGTCTTGCTAGGTTTGGCTAACTGAAGGTGGGAGAAGATACTGATAGAATGACATGATTCAGCTGTGAATGTTACCAGAGTTCATTATAGCTGTGAACACTTGAATCTCTAGTATGAGTATAAAATGAACCATTTCAGAAGTAAGAGGGAGATTTCAATCCCATCAAAGGAGAAAAGCTAGGAATGAAGCACATCCTTTGGACCTTGGTATCTCTGCACATTTAGCCTCTGTGACCCAGGGACTGGAAACTGTGACACCTGAGGAGTGGCAGAGGATCATCAGCAGCAGAACCAAGAATGAGAGCATGAGGTAGAGCATTAAACTTCCCAGACTGTGAAACAAATAAAGCTGAGTGAATTTGGGAAGGAAGCTTGCTTGTAGAGTTGCATTTAAGTGGGGGAATATGCTGACCCATGGAGCTAGAACTGAGGTTTATGGTGGAGTGGTGTTTCCAATGGGCATTTATCAGCAGCTGACAATAAAAACTGTACACTGAGCATTTCTGATCCCAAACTGTAATCTGTTATTCACTTTCCTAATAAATCCCATAACTGTGACTATTGTCTTTGAGTTCCGTGTAGCCCGTGCATTGTATTACTGAACTCAGTGGAGTAGAGAGGGTTGTGGAAGAAATGGTTAGTGCTTCATTTATTACAGTTGGTATTAGAAGCGGGGTTTGTTGCAATAGCTCCAGATTTGGGAAAGTATGGGATTTTATAAGAGAAAGAATTAAGGGGCATGGGATGTGAATTTTTTGTTTCGTAAATTGTTACTTTGCTAATTGTTACCTGTAATGACATAAAGAATTATAAGAGATGTCATGCTGCAAATGAGGGAGAAAACAGGCTACCAGATTCATCTGGAATAAAAGTCACTTGGGTGTCATGATTTCAGAGAGCTTATAAAACCGCCTTTACCTTATAATTGATTGAATATGCTAAAAGAGGGTTAGAACTTGCCCCAAAAGAATAGGCTTTATTTTAAGCTAGCAACCTGTGTAGAGAGCAAGGGGCTTAGATGAAAACCTGAGCCCCACCCACAACTGCTGAGAGAACAGGAGATTTATGTTTTAAGACCTGCAGAAAGAAAAAAGGACTGGAATTTTGAATTTTAAACAAGTAGTTTGCTATTAGATGCATTGAGGTCAGAGACATCTGTGCTTATCAGAGAATACTTCATTCTACGACTTAAAATTAAAGGGATCTGGCAAGCAGACACTATGGTATTGTCTGGTAACTACCTCGGTCTATCTATCTGATGAGTGGAAGCTGTGGAGAATGCAGCAATGAAGAAATGAGTTGATAGAAGAGGAAGGGCTGGTTGGTATGAAGTTTGGGGAGCTGTGTGGACTACTGAGCCTATGGACATTGGTCTAACTCATGGTCACTAGGGCTGAATTGACCAAAACCAAATCAAATGAAGAAAGAGATGTGTGAGCTAGTGTAAATTGCAGCAGCTTTGATGGCTTGCTGTGGACTGGACTTATGTGAAAGCAAATGTCTAAAGTTCCAACAAGAACACAAGATTCTTTACATCAAGGAACAGGTGTGTCTCCTCAGAGAACTGGGTTGATAGAGATGGAAAATTTAGAAATTGACTGTCAAAAATGGGAGACAATAAAGGCATGAAGTGACTGGCTTATAAGATTTAATGGTGCTCAGTTAAGATAATTGTTATAGGAAAAGTTAATCCATCATGTATGAAAGGGACAATGGCTAGAAGAACCAAGGGTATCCTGTGGTGTAGTGAATTAACTAACGTCTCTTTAGTCATAGTCAGCAACTCGGACCAACCAATGCTTCTTCCCTGTTGGGTCTAGGTAATAGAAAGCAGGAGAAGATGCTGATAGGATGAAATGATTCAGCTGTGGATGTTAGCAGAGTTAATTGTAGTTGTAAACACTTGAACCTCTTGGTGTGGCACAATAGGATAAACACTGGATTCCTAGCCATAAGGTTGGTGGTTCAAACCCATCAACTACTCCTTGGAATCCAATACAGGATCACAATCAGTCAAAACAGAATCGATAACACTTAACAAGAACAACAACTAGTATGGGTATAAAATGAACCATCCCAGAAGCATCACTGCCATCAAAAAGAAGAGACAGAAGCAGAGCACACCTTTTGGACCCAGATATCCCTGTGCATTGATCCTCCTTGACCCAGGGACAGAAAACTGTGACACCAGAGTGCAACAGAGGAGCAGCAACATAACCAAGAACCTGAGCATAAGACAGTGCAGTAGACTTCTCACGGAGCAAGTAAAGCTGAATGACTTTAGGCAGGAAGCTTGCTTGTAGAGTGGGGTGTCTCTAAGCACTTAAGTGGGGGAGCTAGGTTTGCTGACCCATGGACCTACAACTGAGTGTCTTCAGGCTGAGACTTATGGTGGAGTGGTGTTTCCTGTGGGCATTTATCAGTAATTGATTGTAACAACTGTACACTAAGCATTTCTGACATCAAATTGTAAACTGTTAAATTCCCTAAGAATCTCTATAGCTGTGAGTATTGTCTTTGAATTCTGTGTAACCATTGCAATGAATTACTGAGACCAGTGGAATAGCAAGGGTTGAAGGAGGAATGATTAGTGCTTCATTTTTGCAGGATGTCTTTATAGAAACTAAATACGTTCTTCTCTCTACGCTTACAAAATGAATACGATTTTATTCAGATAGCAAACATTTAAAGATTTTGTGGCACTGTCGACCACTCATCTGTCAGTTTGTTGTAGTGTGGTGGCTTGTGTGTTGCAATGATTCTGAAAGCTGTGCCACTGGTACTTTAAATACCAGCAGAGTCACCCATGGTGGAAAGGTTTCAGCTGAGTTTCCAGACTAAAAATAGGAAGAAAAGATGGACTACATCCAAATGTTTAGTCACTGAAACTTTATGAATAGTAGTGGAACAATATCAGATACTACCAGAAAACTTAACACTGAAACATGATGAAAAGCATCAGAAGATTGTAAGATATAATGGAAGAAGATGAGTTCGTCAGGTTGAGGCACTCAAAATAGGACTGGAGAAAAGCTACATCCTCAAAGTAGAGTTGATTGTGATGATGAGAATGGAATAAACCTTTCAGGACCTTCATTTGCTGACGGGACACAACTCAAAATGAAGAGAAACAGCTCTATACATCAATTAATAATTAGAGCATGGAATGTATGAACTATGAATCTAACAAAATTGGAACTTTTTAAAAATGAAATGGAACACATAAAAACAATATCCTAGGCATTAGTGAGCTGAAATGGACTGGAATTAGCCATTTGGAATCAGAAAATCATACGGTTTACTATTCCAGAAATGACAAATTGAAGAGGAATGGCATAATATTAATTATTAAAAAGAACATTTCAAGATCTATCTTGAAGTACAACAATTAATACACCTTTTATTAAATGTATGCACCAACCACTAAAACCAGTGATGATGAAACTGAATAATTTTACCAACTTTTCAGTCTGAAATTTATCAAATATGTAATCAAGATATATTGATAATTACTGGTGATTGGAAACAAAGAGGATGAATAACTACTTGAAAAGTAGTGCTTTGGTGATAGAAACGATGCTGGATATCATATGATAGAAGTTTGTAAAAGTAATGACTTCTTCATTGCAAATACTTTTTAAAAACAACATAAAAGATGACACATGGACCACACCAGATGGAATACACAGAAATCAAATTGACTGCATCTATGGAAAGTGACAGTTGAAAAGCTCCATGTCATCAGCCCAAACAAGGCCAGGACAGTGGAACAGAACCTCAGTTGCTCATATGTAAGTTCAGGCTGAAACTGAAGAAAATCAAAATAAGTCTAGGAGAGCCAATTAATGACCTTGGACATATCCCACCTGAATTTAGAGATTATCTGAAGAGCAGATTTGATACATTAGACACTAATGACTGGAACAGAAGAAATGAAGGATGATAGCCGAAATATCATACAGCACACAGACAAGAAAAAAGGAAAAGACCAAAATGGATGTCAGAAGAGACTCTGAAATTTGCTTTCCATCATAGAGATGCTAAAGCAAATGGAAGAAATGAGGTAAAAGAGCTGAATGGAAAATTTCAAAGGGCAGCTCCAGAAGACAAAATCAAATATTATAATAGAATGCACAAAGACCTCATGTTAGGAAACCAAAAGGGAAGAATATGGCCAGCATTTCTCAACTTGAGAAAACAGAAGAAAAAAAATTCAGTCTTGACTTACAATAATGAAGGATTTTATGGGCAAAATATTTAAGTACAATGCCTATCAAAAGAAGATGGTAGGAATACACAAATTCACTGTAGCAAGAAGAAATGGTCAATGTTTAAGGATTTGAAGATGCAGCATATGATCAACTGAAGGTAGAATTTCAAGAGGCATTGAAGGTATTAGCAAAGAACCAGGTCCCAGGAATTGATGAACTACGAATTGAAATCTTTCAACAAACTTGCAGCACTGGAGGCAATCATTCATCTACACCGAGAATTTTGAAAGACAGCTACCTGACTAATTGATTGGAAGAGATCCATATTTCTGCCTATTCCAAAGAGAGGTGACCCAATGGAATGTGGAAATTATTGGACGATATCGTTAACATTGCATGCAAGTAAAGTTTTGCTAAAGATAATTTTTAAATGGCTGCACCGTACATTGAAAAGGAACTGTCAGAGGTTCAAACTGGATTCAGATGAGGATGTGGAATGAGGGATATCTTTGCTGACATCAGGTGGATCTCAGCTCAAAGCAGAGAATACTGTACTTTATTGACTATGCAAATGCTTTTGATTGTGTAGATCATGACAAGCTATGGACAACATTGCAGGAAATGAGAATTCCAGAACACTTAATTGTGCTCATGAAATACATGTACATTGACCAAGAAGTTGTTCAAACAGAACAAGGGGACATTGAATGGTTTAAAATTAGGAAAGGTGTGTGCCAGAATTGTTTTATTTGACCATATTTACTCAATCTGTATGCTGAGCAAATAATTTGAAAAACTGGATTATGTGAAGAATGTGGCATCAGGACTGGAGGAAGAATCATTAACAATCTGTGATATGCAGATAATACAAACTTGACCGCTGTAAGCGGACAGTACTTAAAATACTTACTGATGAAGATCAAAGACCACAGCCTTCTGTATGGGTGTGCCTCAGTGTAAAGGGAAAAAAATCCTCACCACTGGAACAATAAATAACATCAAGATAAATGGAGAAAAGATTGAAGTTGTCAAACACTTATTTTGTCTGGATCAACCATCAACACTCTTGGAAGTAGCCATCAACAAATCAAATGACTATTGTTTAAGAACTAAGGTGCCCGTGACCCAAGTCATGATATTGTTAATGGCTTCATATGTATGTGAAGGTTGGACAATGAATAAGGAAGACTGCAGAAGAATTGATGCATTTGAGTTATGGTGTTGGTATAAAATATTTGAAGTATGGTTTGCCATAAAACAAATCTGTGTTGAAAGAAGTACATCCAGCATGCTCCTTGGAAGCTAGGATGGGCAGACTTTGTTTCTCATACTTCTGACATATTATCAGGAGGGACAAGTCCCTGGAGAAGGGCATTATGTTTGATAAAGTGGAGGGTCAGCAAAAAAGAGGAAGACCCATTAAGAGATGGATCACCACAGTGGTAGCAACAAGGGGCTTAAGCATATCAATTGTGAAGTTGAAACAGGACTGGAAGTGTTTTGTTCTGTTGTATATAGGGTTGCTATTAGTTAGCACCAACTTAAAGGCACCAAACAACAGCAATGTGTCAGTGTAGAATACACACTGGACCACAAGGTTGGTGGTTCATTTTCACCAGTCGCTCCTTGGAAGTCCTATACAGGATTTCTATGAGTCTAACTGACTAGACAGCACTTAAAAACAAGGGTATCAGTTTAAAAATAAATACTGAGTATTTTTTTTTTGGCCAATTATGGTTGTTAAATTATAGTAAAGTGTTGTGGTGTCAGTTTCGACTCACAGTGACCCTGTATAGGATTTCCAAGGCTGTAGATCTTTTGTTGTTTGTAAGTGTCATCTAGACAATTAGGTTCTGACTCATATAAACCCTGTGAGCTCGCACCACCAACCTTGTGGTTTGCAGTCCAGGGTGTATCCTAAATCTTTTATAGAAGCAGAAAGTCCCATATGTTTCCTGCAGAGTGACTTGTGGGCTTGAGCTGCCAGCCTTTTCCAGTGCTTATGCTATAGAGCTGCCATGCTCCAAAATCAAGGTGATGCAATTCAAATGATATAAGATATTAAGCTGGTTGTGGGGATTATAGGTAAAATTTTCTTTCCATAGGAGGGCCAGTCTCTTTTTTAGCTACATGTTATATGTTATGATGTGATGCCGACTGTGTAGTCTTGTAACTGTGATGTGAACCAGAGTATGGACAAGGTAATACAATGATGATGATACAGCAGAAAGATGAAAGGAACCTGGGTTTATGATAAAAACCAGTGAGCTGTTTCATTAACAAGCTCTGGAACCATTCTATTAAAAATTCATTGTTGTGACACAACTAATTTTTCACATCATTTAAACCAGTGTATAACTGTTATTTGTAGAACAAAGTATCTTAATGAAAAAGGAAATGATTATGTAAACAAGTAGATTCAATATACTAAGAATTACATTAGAGTTGTGTACAAGGGATGAGGTCAAAGACATCTTCAAAGAGGACAGAAGTTTTGAAATGAGTCATATAGGATTCTGGGTAGACAAAGGGACAATTCAGTTCAAGCAGAGGGAATGTCATGTACAAAGGCAACAGGACATCAAAGGTCTCTGAAACTTGAGTTAACTGTGTGTGAATTAGGAGTCCTAGTGGTGCAGTTAATGTTAGTGGTCTGCAGGACGCACCTACTCTGAAGATCACAGCCTTGAATACACTGTGGGACAGTTCTACTCTGTCATATAGGATCACTGTGAGTTGGAATTAACGTGAGAATAATGGGTTTGTTTTGATTTTTTCTTTTTTAAATCTGAGAATAGTAACATACTATGTTTGTATGTAGAAACTCATACAAGATAGGGAACTAAGATAATGAAGATTCATAGAAATCCATGTTAATGAATAATAAATTTTGCTTTATAAACTAACAATGCGCAACCTTGTCAGCAGGAAGGGGAGCAGGAAGTATGGAATTACACTAACAAGCTAAAGGTTACCAGGAACAGGAACCTAGTGTATGAATTAGTGATCAAACTGTATTTATTATATAAAAGGTTATTCTGAAACGGGTGTAGGTAGGTAAGAATGGAAGCTAAGAAAAGCAATTAGGAAGCTGTTACAGTAATACAAGTAGATGAACATATTAGCTCAGGGGGAGTCCTGGTGTGGCACTGTGGGTTAATGCGCCAGACTGTAAAGCCATTTGAACTGCAAGGTCAGTGGTTCAAGCTCACCAGCTGCTCCTCAGAAACCCTATACAGGGATGCCATGGGTTGGAACTGACTCCATGGCACATAATCACCACCACCAGCAATGTAATGGAAAAATGCACTTTTTATAATTTTTTTTTTAATGAAAAGGTGGAAGGGAAAATCATTTAAACAAGTGATGCATTTAAGGTAATTTTCTATTTCTGGCTTTTTGCATTTATTTATGATAGTACTTCAGAGAAGATTCTATTTTCATATATACTTAACAGGATTAATAAGAGTTAGATTATATTATTAGATCATTTAAAATTGCATGGTTAAAAATCAACAGCTATTAAACGAACTTCATAAAAGTTCTCTCACATAGACTAGTAACAAAACAGATAAAAACAAGTATCCTTATATTATGCATCAACTAGAAAACAGCACTAATGAATTCTACAGATTGTTATGTACCAACAACAACAGAAACTTTCTTCCAAATATCCATCATATTTTCTTCAGGTTGGTTAGAATGGAGAACATCTGTTAGTTTAAGCTAATTGCTTATTGTAGGGATTCTGTCTGATGTGTATTTTTCTGAGAATAGCAGGGAGACAGATGATGTTAGTAGATCAATATTAACTGATAGTGAGACATATCTTTCCCATACCAAAAAGTGAAGCAATAATTTATTATTTATTACATTGTAAAGGAAATTAGTAGCAATATAATGGTTCTAGAAGGTGAAGAATTGAAGCTTTAAAACCTGCTATTGATTCTCTCTCATGTTTGCTCTATTACATTACAATAACTCCCTCAAGTACAGATCTGTACTCTTACTTCAGGGGTACTTCAGATATCAAAGCAGACAGTGAGCACTTAACTTCCTTTGTGTATTCATTTGTATGCCTCTATCAGTATTTAAAACTGACAGAATGGGAACACACATTAAGGCTTTGTTTTCTTGATGTCCAGTCTTGCCTATCTACTCTGTAGTTGTACATGGAACAGGTTATAAGCAAAGCTGTAAAAGGGTTATGACTTCTTTTTGTCAGTGTCCTCATTTTACTCTGCCCCTGCCTAGATACTAATATATTAGCCCATTGGTTTTTCTAAGGCAAGGACCATTCTTTGTTTTATCCTTAATAGTGCCACATTATCTAGCATCGCAGTGTTTGTCACATAAATGAGCCATGATAAACTAATTCATCAAAACCACTATGTTTTGAATACAAAATACAAACACATATAGTTTTCTTAAAAGATGAGAACTGATTGAAAGGGACAATATTTAACCTAAAGCAGTGACAATTTCATTAGGAGAGACACATGTTTTAAGTAAGGAGGAGAGGGACATGTATGGCTTCAAAACACATTTGGCAAAATTTCCACGTTATCTTATTAATGCTTAAGTTATACTCTGTTTTGAGAATTTGCACAGAATTCTACATAAAAAGAAATTCAATGTAGATTGTTTAGAAAATGAATAGGCAGATTTTACATCATCTCACTTTTATGGGTAAAATATGAAAGCTCACAGAATATGGTCCTTTAACACACCATTCCCTTTGAAAAGCCCTGTGATACCACACCATTAGTTTAATTCACTCTGTGGCTCTCTCAACTCATCCAGCAGACACTTTTTCTGTAGGAACTAATTCTAGACTCAGATTAGTCCCTGGCTTCTGTTCATATTCTCCCTCCAGTTTTGACTTCACTCCTGCTATCCGTTGCCTAGTTTCTGATTGCAATAATCTTCTGGAATTGCTCTAGGCTTGTCATCTGTGGTTTGGCCTCCAGCCAGAATGACTACTCTAGCAGCTCTCTTCTGCCCCCTTCTGGTACAAGTCTGCATGTGTGCAGGACACTTAATATTAAACAGTGAAACACTTCAATATTGCTGGTTTGCCTTTTATAACAGCCACGACACACTGGTGCTCCAGTGGATGCTTCAT
>NW_006408604.1:3415438-3416479 GCF_000296735.1 Chrysochloris asiatica
ATATATACATTTTAATTCTTTATCTTCAATTAAAAAATGCATATCTTAGATCTGATTGCCTAGAACAGAGTCTGAGACAGAAATTAAGGGCATGTGATGAACTGAGGGAGTACTATTAACAGGGAAAACCCATTAAGGGGATAAAGGAAGCATTATAGAGAAGAGGGAAGAGTTCACAAGGACATGGTCATAGGTCAGGTTTGTACTTAATTGAATGTATGGGAGGAGGGTCTAGAATGAAATTTATACCTTAAAGTATCTATAATGTTTCCTTTATTCCCTTACAGGATTTCCAACATTCCAGACCCAGACTGGGTGTCAGGGATAGTTGTCAGGGAGTAGTTGTTAATTAGCAGCTGATATTAACAATGACTGAGAAACGGTAAAGGGGACGTAGACAGGGGGCTGCAATAGTGTCTTGTACAGTGCTTGAGTTATATGAGTAATATCATATTGTATATTGTTTGTTGTTAAAAAAGTTGCTACAAGTCAGGATCAACTCATAGTAACCCTGTATAGGGTTTCAAAGAAGTGGCTGGTGAGATTGAACCACCGACCTTGTGGTTTAAACTGACCTTGCAGTCTAGTGCTTTATCCTACAGTGTCACAGATCATAATGTTTTTAGAATGTGAAAATATTGATGCACTTAAGGAAATCTCCATGTCTTCAGAAATAAAAATAAAAATCAATATTTTTTTCTTTGAGTAACTACTCAGTTCTAGACACTAGAAAGCATGACATAATTGTTATCATGATTGTTGTTTGTTGTTGTTATGTACTGTGGAGTCAGTTCCGACTCATAGCCACCCTGTACATGGTTTCCAAAGCTGTAAATCTTTATGGGAGAAGACCGCTTAAGGGAAATAAGACCCAATATATCCAGACTACACTCCCAGCTAAGGTTACCCAAGGTATAAGTAGATTTGTGTTATCTTTCAGTAACCCAGAAATTAATTGGAACTTAATCCAACAGCATTTTAGGAGGTTGTGGAACAATATACACTTGTCTGGGGATATTCATCAGCTACATGCTCAAATTT
>NW_006408604.1:3417189-3419102 GCF_000296735.1 Chrysochloris asiatica
TGGAGGGGATAATAATCAATGTAATGAAACAAGCTATATGAATGGTTGAATGTGAAGCTGATGATGTGCCCTGTAAACTTTCACTCAATGCAAAATAAAAATATTTAATTAAAAAAAAAAATCTTTATGGGAGCAGAAAGCCTCATCTTTCTCCTGCAGAACAGCTGGTAGTTTCGAACTGCTGACCTTGCACTGTTGACCTTGCAGTTCGCAGCCCAATTCGTAACCACTACGCTACCAGAGCTCCTTGTTAGTCAGTATACAAAGTAGAAGAGGAAGTAGACAAAGAAGTAGACACTGAGGGAGTGTGATACAATGTCTGTGAAAGTTACATATAGTAAAGGGGGATTCAAAAGTTCATGGAAAAATGGAAGGAAAAGATAATGGCATTTTTCCATGGACTTTTGAAAAGCCCTAGGACACTGTGGAACCCCACATGGAAACAATGCTCATTTGTGGCTGGTGGCTAGAGAGGGTCAGGGATAACTTTCTAAATCCTGTGATACCCCAGCCAGCTTAGTGAGGGTTCTTCAAGGTAAACTCCTTTTCTCACTATCAAATTGGTTCCTATCCAAAATAGAAACATTTGGGAATTAACTCAACATGTTATGATTTTCAATTATAGTCACTTTTTGGGTATAAATTGGTATACCCAAAGCTTTTGAACATCCCAAACAAAATTAACTCCATTAAAGCAAAATTATTTTAAGAGGGGGCTATTTGTCCTATATTTACCCTTCTAATGCAGATATTGGCAATAAGTCCCAGTCAACTTCCCCTCTCCATAGGCTACCCACAGTGATGACAAGCAGTTATGATAGTTTTCTGTAAGGTCCATTTATTCATTGTCCAATATCTGGTGAGGCAATCTTCCAATCAGTGGCAGTGAATGCTGGAAATAGTGAATGGAGGGACAGCAATTTATGAGGTAAAGAGTTATATGGGTTGGTAAACAATCGGACATCCAGTGAAAAACAGGGAGAATCTACAGATGATTCCGAGGCTCCATGCTAAACCTGAGAGATCTGAGGAGTGGTGGTGGCTCATCCAGTGAAAACATTCATTAAACTAATGGCTGATGATTCACTAGCTCTTCTTTAATTTCAGGATATTGTTTTATTTATTTTTAAGAAATGTTATGAAACACAAGGTTGATGGTTCAAACTCACCTTAAAACCCTATACAGAGTCACTATGAGCCAAATCAATTTAATGGTACTCAACAACAGTAGTAACAAACACAAGGCTATGCAATACCTATTTCTTAACTGCAAGATATGCCTTAAAAATCAATAATGTTATTTAACACTTAATACCCTTTGATTGGTTTTCATTTTTATTTAACTTTTAAAAATAATATTGTTTTTGGCAGGTGCTATCGAGTTGGTTCCGACTCATAATGACCATATGCACAAAAGAATGAAACACTGCCCAGTCCTACACCATTTCAGAATTCTTACGTTTAAGTTCATTGTTTAGCAACTGATCTGGCAGACTGATTGGAAGAGATCCATATTTGTGCCCATTCCAAAGAAGGTGACCCAATGGAATGCGAAAATCATCAGACAATCTCTTTGATATCCCATGCGAGTAAAGTTTTACTAAAAGTAATACAGAAATGACTACAAGCATACATTGACAGAGAACTTCCAGAGGTTCAAGCCAGATTCACAGGAGGCTGTGGAACAAGGGATTTCATTGCTGATATCCGATGGATCTTGGCTGAAAGCAGAGAATAACAGAAAGATGTTTACCTGTGCTTTATTGACTACTCAAAGGTTTGTGATTGTGTGGATCATGACAAGCTATGGACAATATTGTGAAGTATGAGTATTCCGGAACACTTAATTGTGCTCATGAGGAATCTGTACCTGGACCAAGAGGCAGTTGTTCGAGCAGAACATGGGAACACTG
>NW_006408604.1:3419657-3421393 GCF_000296735.1 Chrysochloris asiatica
AGATCAATAGAATAATTGATGCTTTTGATTTATGGTGTTGGAGGAGAATATTGAAAGTACCATGGGCTGCCAAAAGAACAAACAGATCTGTGTTGGAAGTGCAGCCAGAGTGCTCCTTGGAGGCCTGGATGGCCAAAATTCATCTCTCATACTTTGGACATATTGTCAGGAGGGACCAGTCTCTGGAGAAGGATATCATGTTTGGTAGGGTGGAGGGTCAAAGAAAAAGAGGAAGACCCCTAGTGAGATGGATTGGCAAAGTGGCAGCATTAATGGGCTCAAGCATGGCAATGATAGTGATATTGACCCAGGATCAGGCAGTATTTCGTTCTGCTGTGCATAAGGTGTCTATGAGTCAGTACCGACTCAATGGCACCTAACAACAACAACAACTGAATTTCTTCTTGAATTATTGAGATATTAAATGGTCTCTGTTACTGGCCCTTTTCTTTTTCATAAGGATCAGAATTATACATAGAACAACTTTGCTCTCACCCCATTTGGAAACAGTGTCATGATTGTATTCATTTGGTAGCAATTGAAGCCCGTCATGTCATAAAAATTGAATAATACAGAACCATCAAAAGAAGATAGAAGTAATACACAGAATCACTGTACCTAAAATAAATGGTTGGTGTTCAGCCAGTTCAATAGGTAGCATAGTATCAAGAGCTAATGGCACTACAGTTAAAAGTTCAAATTGTACTGAAGGCATTGGTGAAAAACAAGGGTCCAGGAATTGACAGAATATAATTTGAAATCTTTCAACAAACTGATAAAGCACTGAAGGCACTCACTCATCTATGCCAAGAAATTTAGAAGACAGCTACCTGGCCAACTGGTTGGAAGGGATGCCTATTTGTGCTTTTTCCAAAGACAGGTGACACAACAGAATGCAAAACTCATTGGACAATATCACTGATAGAACATGCAAGTAAAATTTTGCTGGGGTTAATTCAAAATCAGTTGTAACAATACAATGACAAAGAACTGCCAAAAATTCAAGCTGGATTCAGAAGAGGATGTGGAGTTAAGGATATCATTACTGATGTCAGATGGATTTTGACTGAAAGTAGAGAATACCAGAAAGATGTTTACTTGCACTTTATTGATGATATGAAGGTTTTCAACTGTGAAGATCATGGCAAACTATGGACAACATTGTGAAGAATGAGGATTCCAGAATACTTAATTCTGCTCATAAGGAACTTCTACATATACCAAGAGGCAGTTGTTAGAGAGAGGAACAAGGGGATACCGAACAGTTTAAAAATCAGGACATGTGTGCCAAGGTTGTATTCTTTTACAAAACTTATTCCAAACTATATGTTGAGCAAATAATCTGAGAATCTGAATTATATGAAGAAGAACATGTCATAAAGATTGGAGGAAGACTCATTAAAAACCTGTAATATGTAGATGATACAACCTTGCTTGCTGAAAGCAATGAGAACTTAAACTAATGACTGATGGCAATCAAAGACTAGTTTTTAGTATGGACTGCACCTCAAAATAAAGGCAACACAATTCCTCATAACAGGACCGATAAATAATATCATGATAAATGGAGTCCTTGTGTGGGATAAGTACTGAACTGCTAACTACAGTGTCACTGGTTCAAACTCACCAGTTTCTCCTCTGAAACCCTATACAGGGTCGCTATGAGTCAGTACTGATTCTAGAGCATTTAGTGACAAAAATGAAGAAAAGACTGAAGTTGTCCAAGACTTTATTTT
>NW_006408604.1:3422373-3426322 GCF_000296735.1 Chrysochloris asiatica
AAGTGCTGTCGAGTCGGTTCCGACCCACAGTGACCCTGAACAGGGTTTCCGAGGCTGTAAATCTTTACAGGAGCAGAAAGTCTCATCTTTCTCCCGCGGAGCAGCTAGTAGTTTCAAACTGCTGGCCTTGTGGTTCGCAGCCCAATTCGTAAACACTACGCTACCAGAGCTCCTTAAAAACATGGAGAAAACATCATGTTTAATAGAATCAAGTACTTAATCATGGGAGATATTTCAAAATCTCTTAAATAAATTTTTCTCTGTAAATAATATTAAAATATATGCTTCAGGGAAAGTTTATGCTCTAGGAATGCTAACAAAAATATAAAATGGCCTTTAGATTTTAATATATAACTAAGTTGTAGATTCCACTATTTATAACTCATTTAACCAATTGCACAGAAATTACTGTTATAGCATCCACTCTGCCAAACATCCACATTTGTAAGCATGATTTTATATCAAAATATTCAATAAGAATTCATGACAACAAATTGCACTTTGCATTTTTCTTGTGATTTAAAGTTCTAGGAAAAGTATCATCCAAATCTAAAATTTGACTTATTGAAGCAGTAACAACTGTCATAAAGAAAAAATTGACAACCATGACAGTTAAATTATACTAATAAACAAAAATAACTTTGGTTTGAACTTGACTAAATTCTGAGTGGTTTACAAGGTTAAGAGCTATTCTACTTCTTCTAAAGTTACCCCACAGAAATAAGTTAACAATGAAAAAGGCATTCTAACCTGTTTTAGTTAATCTTACCAATAAAGACGATGAGCAACTTGGATGCTCTGGAGTGAGCGGTGTAGGAGGAGTTGCACCAAAGGACTTTCAAGGTTCCATTCAAACTTAATAGCCTGAAATAAGAAAGAGTGTTTCCTTCTGTTTCTAATTACTTTACTTTCTAAAAATAGTATGTTGTTATTAAGTTCTGTCAAGTTGGTTCTGACTCATAGCGACCCTGTATAGTCATACCATGATGCTTAAAAATAATATATTCTTTAATATGTTTTACAAATTGTTGTAAAACTATAGGTATCACATTTGCCAATTCTTTTTCTTATGTACAATTCAGTAAAGGAAATTAAATTCATAATATTATGTATTCATCGCCAACATCCATTGCCACATTTTTCATTTCTATAAACAGAAACTCAATGAATCTAACAGACATTCCCTCTTTTCCCCTTTTATTCTGCCCCTGGTAACACTGTTAAACTCTGACCTCTATACAACAGCCTAGTTCAAGTGTTTCGCATTATTGAGATCATATAATATTTTTCTTCTTGTGATTGATTTATTTTATGTGGCATGTTTTCAGGATTCATTCATGTTGTGGCATGTACCAGGATTTCCTTTCTCTTTATGGCAGTAACATTCGATTGTCTGTATATACCATACTTTGTTTACCTACTTATCTGTTGATAGGCCTTTAGTAATTTTTACCATGGCTACAAGAATCCTGTCACAACAAACAGCTTGTTTGGATTATAAAAATGATGTTGTTTGGTATAAAAAATAGGTGTTTGGCCCAACTGGAGAAAAAATTAGTATAGATTCGAAACCTTAGCAGAAATTGTTGTTTAGGTGCCATTGAGTTGGTTATGAATCATAGCGACCCTGTGTATAACAGAAGGAAACACTGCCTGGTCCTGTGCCATCCTCACAAGTGCAGTTACATTTGAACACATTGTGCTGCCACTGTGCCAAACCATTTCATGGGTGGTCTTCCTCTTTAACCCTGATCCTCCATTTTACCAGGCATGATGTCTTTCTCCAGGGACTGGTCCCTCCTGGCAACATGTCTGAAGTATGAGTCTCACCCTCCTGGCTTCTAAGAAGCATTCTTGCTATACTTCTTCCAACATTGTTTATTTTGCTGGCAGTCCATAGTACCTTCAATATTCTTCTTCATTACCATAACTCAAATGCATCCATATGGTCTTCTTTATCCATCGTCCAACTTTCACATGCATATGAAACTACTGAAAATATCATGACTTGGATCAGGAAGACCTTAGTCCTCAAACTGACAACTTTATTCTTTGAAACTTTAAAGAGGTCTTGTGCAGCAGATTTGCCTAATGCAATGTATCATTTGATTTCTTGACTGTTGTTTCCATGAGTGTTGATTGTGGATCAAAGGTAAATGAAGTCTTTGACAAATTAAATATTTTCTCCCTTAATCATGATGCTATTTATTGGTCCAATTGTGAGGATTTGTTTTAGTTACAATGTTATGGATGCATCCTGAAGACTGTAGACTTTGATCTTCATCAAATATGTATTTTAAATTCTCCTGGAGCAAGCAAGCAAGCTTGTATCATTACATATTGCAGGTTGTTAATGAGTCTCCCTTCAATCCCGATATCACTTTTTCTTTCATATAATCCAACTTCTTGGATTATTTTCTCAGTATACAGATTGAAAAAAGAATACAACCTTGGTGCACACCTTTCCTGTTCTGTTTGAATGACTGCCTCTTGGTTCCTCAAGAATACAATTAAGTAGTTTGGACTACTCATTCTTTACAATATTATCTTTTGCTTGGCATGATCCACAGAGCATTTGCATAGTCAATAAAGCACAAATAAACATATTTCCAGTGTTCTCTGCTTTCAGCCATGATCCCGCTGACGTCAGCAATGATATCCCTCACTCTGTGTCCTCTTTGTTGTCTCCTCCACGTCCTGATTTGCCACCACAACCCATTTCCAAATTATTTCCATTATCTCCATTATGAATTACTATCCAAGCTGTTACAGAGTACCTAGCTTGATAGAAAACATCAAGATAACCTGAAATCCCTAAGGAATGTACGCAGACCTCCATCCACATCCTGTGGGTACTTCACTATCAGCAACCAGTACCCCAAACACCATCATCTCAGGAATCTCAATGTTTTGAAGATGAAAAAGATTCTCCTCATAAAAGTTCTTATATCCGGTTCAGAAATAAAGCTTCTATCTTTAGTTTCTCAATAAGCTATTTAAATTTCTCTCTTTCTGTAACACACACAAATTATTTAAATCAGGTTTTGTATGACTGTTCAGACTACAGATAAAAGTAGATGTATTCATTCACATACTCACCTGAAGAAATACTTTAATATGCTAACCAACTTCAGGCATGGGAAAGCTTATAAATGTGAGGTGCTTGGTGTGGCGCTGCGGGTTAATGCGCTGGACTGCAAGGTCAGTTTGAATCATAAGGTCAGTGATTCAAGCTCACCAGCCAGTCCCTGGAAACTCTGTACAGGTTTGCTGTGAATTGGAACTGACTTGACGGCACTTAACAACAACCACAACCAAGAACTGGAGAAAATTGGCATATACTCCTGATGTTATCTGAATGCTTAAAGACTGTAACGTGTGCTGTGTCTTTCATCTTTCATTTATCTACTAATGCTGGACTGACTAGGTCATTTTTTTTTTTTTTTTTATACTCTAAAGTTAAGTATATCATGTGAATGAGCATAGAAGCAGGAGGTATTTCTCAAAATTTATTTCCCTGCTTCTTTATAGATTTCTAATTTGTTATTTCTTCTTGAATCCAATGACTATTCATCAGTATTCTCAGTGTCAAGCTCATTGGTTCAGATTGAGACTTTCAAATGGATTTAAACTATGTAAACTTTGGTAAAAACTTCCTTTTAATTTGGGTTGAATATGGGTTGGATTAGCTCATACCCATGAGACATGAGATGATAGTCATGCCACAAATTGAATTCACTTTATTTTCACTACAGTATCCACTATACATGGAGTCCTGGTGTGGTGCTGTGGGTTAATGCGCCAGACTGCAAAGCTGTTTGAACTGCAAGGTTGGCAGTTCAAGCTCACCAGTCACTCCTAGGAAACCCTATATAGGGTCGCTATGGGTCAGAACTAACTTGATGGCACTTAACAACAATAATATCCATTATACAGATGTCATTTTGCC
>NW_006408604.1:3427397-3445387 GCF_000296735.1 Chrysochloris asiatica
CTTCTTCCAAATCAGATCTATTGGTTCTTTTGGCAGCCCATGGCACTTTTAGTATTCTCCTCCAACACCACAATTCAAAGGCATCAATTCTTCTAGGATCTTCCTTATTCACTGTCCAGCTTTCGCATCCATATGAGGTTATTGAAAATACCAAGGCTTGGTACCTAGGATAGTAGAAGACTGAATTCAAGGCATCAGCCCTAGGAGGAAGTTTTCCTAGCTCTGTTGGCTGTGAGGGAATTTCCTTGCCTCCTTTCAATATCTGTGGGCCAGATGTCTCTTGAGACCCTCATGTGTTTTGTCATCTGTATTCACCGAATCTAGGAGAGTCACAGCAAGAGGATACTGGGTTCAAACAGCATGCTTCACTGTTGGCTCCTTTTTCTTAGTGATAATTGAGCCCTCCAATTTTTGCAGGTTTGTTTAATCTCTTTTATAGTTCCAAAGAGACTGACTCAAAACACACCCTAATCCTATTGATTGCTATCCAGCCACATTAACATAATTGCTTTTAATCCTGTCTCATTAACATCATAGAGTTGAGGATTTACAACGCAGGATAACTATAGGAGATAACAAAATGAAGGATAATTACATAATGCTGAGTGTAAGGGTCCAGCCAGTAGATACATAGTTTGCTGTTGCTGTTTGGTGTTACCCAGTGATTTCTGAATTACAGTGATCCTATGTACAGCAGAATGAAACACAGTTTTATAGTTGCCAACTTAAAAAGTGTTGTTATGTTAGAGACCCTTGTTACTGCCACTGTGTTAATACACTGTGTTATTGTTGAGGGTCTTCCTTTCTTTAGTGACCCTCCATTTTGCCAATTATGGTATTCTTCTCCAGAGACTTCTTTCTCCTTACAACATGTCTAAACTGCAAGTGATGAAGTCTCACCATCCTCTCTGTTAAGGAGCATTCTGGCTGTTGTTGTTGTTGTTATGTGCTGTGGAGTCGGTTCCGACTCATAGTGACCCTGTACAGGGTTTCTGAGGCTGTACATCTTTACGTGAGCAGAAAGCCTCATCTTTCTCCCGTGGAACAGCTGGTAGTTTCAAACTGCTGACCTGAAGGTTCACAGCCCGATTTGTAACCACTACACTACCAGAGCTACTTCTTCTAAAATAGATTTGTTTGCTCTTCTGGCAGTCTATGGTACTTTCAATATTCTTTTCCAAAAGCATCACTCAAATATGTTGATTCTCCAGTCTTCCTTATTCATTGTCTAGCTTTCACATGTATATAAGGGGTTTGAAAATACCAAGGACTGGGTCAGGCTCCCTTGAGTTGTCAAAGTGACTCTTTTGTTCTTGAATACTTTAAAGAGGTCTTTTTTTGCATCCGATTTGCCTAATGTTTGACTTCTTGACCACTGTTTCCATGAATGTTGATTGTGGATCCAAGTAAAATGAGGTCTTTGATAACATCAAACTTTTCATTTTCATGATGTTATTTATTGGTCCAGTTGTGAGGATTTTCATTTTCTTTACATTTAGGTGCAATCCACACTGATACCAAGACTGTAGTCTTTGATCTTTGTCAATAAGTACTTCATGTCCTTTTTAGCTTTTAGTAAGCAAGATTGTGTCATCTGCATATTACAGTTTGTAAATGAGTCTTCCTTCAATTCAGATGCCATGTTCTTCTTCATATAATACAGTTTCTCGGATTATTCGCTCAGCACACAAATTTACAAAACTATGATAAAAGGATACAACCCTGAGGCACACCTTCCTTCAATACCATTGGTTCTTCATTATATGCTACCTTATGAAATGATTGAACATCTATTTACTAATTCTTTTTGGTACAGTGACTTTGAATATTCTGTTTATCGTCTTTAGATGCTTCTTCCACCATTCAATATTTGGTTCATAAAATCCTCTAATATTGAAAATCTGGACTTGAATGTTTTCTTAATATTTTTTCAGTTTATGAAATGCTGAATATGTTCTATTTGGTCTTCTAACTTCAGATATTCACACATCTTTGGGGAGAACACAGTTCAATGCATAGCACAGCACTTCAGAGAAATTCATAATTTGTATATGTAGAAACATAGAATTTCCGTCTATTTATAGAGGTACTCTATATCAGTGTTAGAGTTTCTTATCAAAGATAAAAAATTCAGGCACTTGGCATGTAAAATGCCTGTTAACATAATAAAACATTTTTTAAAAAGGATAGAAAATATAAGACACTGTCTTTGGCCTACTCAGTACTCAACATATAATTATCTTGGAAAAAGATGTCATCTGTATTTGGATAGTAATTCACTTACATAATCATTTATGAAATGTACAATTTAATTTTATCTTTTATCATATTCAGGATGCGTGTAATATTGAATGAAATAGTAATTTAATGTGAGGTTTAAGAATAGAAATATCTATGTTGTTGTTGCTTTAAGTGGTGTCATCAAGATGTTTCTAACTGATAGCAATCCGATATATGGTTTTCCAGGAAAAACTGGTGAATTTGAACCACTGATCTTGCAGTTCAAACTGACTTTGTGATCGAGTGCTTATCCTACAGCACTATACTCCAGAGATCTATAGTTTTTAAAAATACTTGGTGATTTTCAAGAAAGTGAATGGAAAGCAATAATTAGCTTTTGTAGTGATCTCATCTTTAAATTAAAAATATAGTCCTGCTTGCCATTTACTTCTCTTGGAAAAAGATATGCTTTTCTGATCTTGTAAAGATTTACACCCTAGGAAACCCTATACTGGGTTACTAAGAGTTGGATCTGACTGCATGGTATACAACCACCACTACCACAACAACAACAACAAACAAGTTATCTAGTAAAATTACTTCCTTTCACATGTAATCAAGCTAACTCTAGGGCTAATACATTTTAAATTACCCTAGAGATGAAATAATTCTGAAAAAACAAACTATATCGTCTTATATCAATATAAAAATACGTTAGAATATGTGCTGAACATTGGACAACACTTTAAGTACACATGCATCATAGAAGCATGTTTTTATTGAAAACCATTCAACTTGTGTTAGTACCATCATACTCTATATTTTGCTTAGGGTAACTTTTGTCTTTACTTATGATTTTAGGTAATATTATTTTCTGCAATTAGTCTAACATTCTGATGTTTAATTGTCAATAAACTGTACTATTGAATTTTAGTAATTACTTTAAAAAGTTTATAATAAATATTAGAAACCTCTGGGAAATTTAAGAAACTCATAAAATATGAGGTGATGCCTAGCAAATTGTTATTTATATAAAACATTTTAAAATTGTTTTGTATTTCATCACAAGCATTACTATTTTCCCCTGCAATTACTAAGTGAAGTTGGCTTTATTATTTTTTAATTCACCTTTTATAGACCTTGGAAAGTGATTCCAACAATTTTTCAAAATTTCCTATATTACTCACATTGACGTATAAGCTACTACTTATCCTCTTGGTTGGCCAAATTACAGCATCATTATTGTGTAGTTTAGTGTTGATTCATTAGAATATTTTTAGAGAATTATTTGTGAAAATCCTGGTATAACTTGGCAATCTGCTGTTCTTACCTGAACTAGCTGTGGGAGATACTCGAGAAGTTCATCATTCAAGAGATTGTCTAATTGTTGAACTGCTACTTTACGAATTTCTTGATCTGGAAAACTAATACAAAGAAAAGTTTTCTTATCAACTTGTTAATAGTATAGGAAATGCATGATAAATGTCAGGGAGAACAAAGAATGAATACCGTGCACAATAATAAGGGCAAAATAATAACCTTATAATCACTTAATATGATCATTAATGCTAAACAAGAATTCTTTTTCATATTATACAATCTCACATGATTGCAGTAGAACCTCTTTTGAATAGATGCTTCAGAGACCCGACAGTAAGTCAGTGCCCTGCACATTTTTTTATCTATAAAATATGGATAATAGGTTATCTAAAGCCTTATCTAAAATAGAAAGACAGTTTTGCTTTTTATTTAACCATACATTTAAGTGAATTTTATTGCCAGTTGGAAACTTGGTAATTTATATGGTTAAAAATAGAATAAAATACATTTTTTATGGATTTTGGTGAGATCTGAATGAAAAGCAGAAATCTAAAGTACTTTGCAATAAATAAAGAAAAATAATTGAATATAGCTAACTCTTAATGGTGTGGTGCTGCAGGATAATGCTGGATGCGAAGTCATTTGATCTGTGAGGTTGGCAGTTCAAACCTACCAGCTGCTACTTGGAAACCCTATACAGGGTAACTATGAGTTGGAAACAACTTTATGGCACTTAACAACAACAACAACAACAACAATAACTTTTATTAGAGATTCCTGGTGTGGCGCTGTAAGGTAAGCACTGGACTGCAAAGTCAGTTTGAACCGCACGATTGGCAGTGCAAACTCACCAGTCTCTCCACAGAAACCCTATACAGCGTCATTATGAATCAGAAATGACTCGATGGCACTTAACAACAACAAAGACTCTCACTAGAAATGAAATTCTTGAAGGTAACTGTGTCTTATTCATTTTTGAGATTACATCTATTATATATGTTGTTGTCTATCAGTTTCGACTCATAGCTACCCTGCATAGGTTTTCCAAGGAATGTCTGTTGCATTTGAACCACTGACCTTAGGGCAGCATTCCAACAGTCCAGTAGTCACCACACCAGGACTTCATTGTAAGATACAGACTCCATTAAAAACAAAACACAGTCAACAAAATAACAGTGTGTTTTTGAGTCAATCATAATTTATGGTGATCCTTATGCATTTCACAGTACAATTATGCTCTATAAGGTTTTTAATGGCTATGCTATTTAAGAAAATTGATCACCAGTCTTTCTCCTGAGGTGTCTCTGGATGAGTTCAGACCTCCAAATGTTTGGTTAGTAACCCAGGGCTTAATTGCACTACCCAGGGGCTCTTTAGCACCCATCAGGCACTTAGTATTTGTTATTGGAATACATGTGTGATGGTATTTAGCATTTAAAGCCTGATTCCAAAGACACATTACACTCAAATGGGGTCAGGATGTCATTTTGTTAAATCGTAAGAACTGGGTTCAATTATCTCAAGCTTCTGGGAAATTCTTGGCTATAACTTGGAGTCCCATACTGCTTTCACATGTCACCGTTTTGATATGCTTTTCACATACTGCTTTGATATGATTAGTCATAGGATAAGCACCCAACCTCAAGGTTGGTTTGAACTGCAAGGTCGGCATTTCAAACTCACCAGCCACTCCTCAGAAACCCTATACAGGGTCACTGTGAATCAGATCCGACTCGAAGGCACTTAACAACAACAACAAGGCTTTGGTTTAGAAGAAAACTCATGAACAACCTGTGATATGCAGATGACACAACCTTTCTTGATGAAAGAGAAGAAGACTTGAAAGACTTACTGACTAAGATCAAAGACTATAGTATGTATTCCTCTTCAAGGTAAAGAAAACAAAAATCTTCACAACTGGATCAATAAATAAACTATTTTATTTTGCTTGGATATACAATCAACACTCATGAAATCAGCAGTCAAGAAATCAAATGAAGTATTCCATTAGGAAAATCTGCTGCTAAAGACCTCTTTAAAGTGTTTAAGAGCAAAGACATCATTTTCAGAACTAAGGTGAATTTGAATGTTGTTGTTGTTACGTGCCGTGGAGTTGGTTTCCGACTCATAGCTATAAATCTTGACTGGAGCAGAAAGCCTCATCTTTCTCCCGCGGAACAGCTGGTAGTTTCAAACTGCTGACCTTGTGGTTCGCAGTCCGATTCATAACCACTATGCTACAAGGCGAATTTGAATACACCAGGTTATTTTCAATTGCCTCACATACATGGAGTCCTGTATGGCACTGTAGGACAAGCACTGGGTTGCTAACTGCACTGGAACACAAGGTCTGTTTGAACTGCAAGGTTGGTAGTTCAGACTCACCAGTTACTCCTCAGAAACCCTATACAGGGTAGCAATGAGTGGAAACTGACTTGACAACACTTAACAACAACAGCATATGCGTGCAAAATCTGGACAATGAGTAAGGAAGACAGAGAAGAACCGATGTATTTGAATTATGGTGTTGGTGAAGAATGTTGACTATACCAGGGACTCCCAGAAGAATAGGAAAAAAAAAAAAAAAAAGAGTTTGGAAGAAGTATAGTCAGATAGCTCTTTGGAAGCAAAGATGGGGAGACTTTTGTCTCTCATACTCTGGACATGTTGTTATGATGAATGAGTTGTTGGAGAAGGACATCATGCTTGGTAAAATAGAGGGTCAGCAAAAAAGCAGAATAGCCTCAATGAGATGGATGGATACAATGGCAACAACAATCAGCTCAAACCTAACAACAAATGTGTAATTGGGGTGGAACTAGGCAGTGTTGAGTTCTGTTTTCACAATGAGGCAGAACTGACTCAATAGTACCTAACAACAACAAGGCTTTGATCTCAAAAAATAATTTTAAATAAATACGTTTTCAAAAAAATCTAATATGCATAATTTAAAATGAGAGGGAATTGCCTATAGTGACTCATTTGTTTGTATAAAACAAGTAAAACCCCACAGACATTTTGTATGAGAATTAACTGCATGCTTTTCAGCCAGTCATCCAAGAGCTCTGAAGATTGGCTTTCAATACTATAAAGGTAAGCAAACTTTAAAGACTTTAATGTCCAGTCTCTTTTCAGTGTATCAGGTTACTGAAGGATAAAATGAACACTATGCAGCTACAGAGTCAAGGAATAAAAGATATTACTCAGTATCTCAGCTGTCCTTGAAAGCAGTTTGAAATGTAAACTTTTAACAGGTTGTGTATTTTTTTCTTTATTTAAACTGAGTATCTTCATGGCAACAAGAATTTTACTTTCAAGGTTATTCACTCACAACCCTTATTTCTGATCTGGATATACTTTCCCAATTATTTTCTCTCTTGAACATTCTAGCAGTAAGACCTAGAGAGAACCATATTCTTGCAAAGTGCTACTAAGGTCAGAAGCTCTCAGCATAACATCAAGAACTGACTGAAAGCAAAAATAGGTGCAATAGAAATGCAAAGCCAGAAGAAGGTCAGCTTGTTCAGCACATAAAGACATTAGGTTTTTCTAAGTAAACATGATTGACTCTAATTTATTGCTCTCAATTACAAAACCATTTGTCTGATGCCTATAGATATCAAGGTCAGTTTGAGGACAGTTTAAAGTCTTAGAGGGATTAGGTACTTGATACATTGTGTTGCCTAAGTGATGATTTCTTAAGTCAAATTTTAGTCACACAGATTTTCTTGTATGCATATTTCATTTTACTAATGTGCATGACAAAACAAAGAAAGAAAGAAAAAGAAATGAAACAAAATTGTCAAAACAGAGCAAACCACATCACTCTAAATGTCATGTGGTTATTTCAACCATAGAATGGAAATTCCAGGAAGGTAGAGATTTTGTTTATTTGTTTACCATCGTGTCCCCTACATCTGCAGACTAGTGACACTCTCTATAAATGTTTTAAATATCTAAACTGTACTTGTATCTTTCCACCCTAATTGTTTCTACTGCCATGTTTCCTTCTGCAAACCTGTGTTATTATCTTCCCCTAATTATTTATGTCTGAAATTTTGAGTCATATTTTCCCATTTCATTATAATTTCCCCATTTTCCATCTGGTGAATTCCATCCATGCTTGAAGTCCAAACTCAAAGCATCAATTTACCTGTGAAGCTGTTCCAGTCATTTGCTAGTCATCGATACAGTTAATCTTTATGGGTTTTAATATTATGTATAGTTGAAATCAGGCTCATTCATTTCTGAATCTCTCATTCAAACACAGTGCCTAGTCTATGGTTAGTTTGTGGAATTTCTAGTAGCCTCTTATCTTCATGTAATCAGTTGTCAAGTCAGTTGATTTTTCCATCCTAATAACTCTAGCAAGGATCCTGGCTGAACTGCTAACCACAAGGTCAGCAGTTCGAGTCCACCAGATGAGACTTTCTGTTCCCATAAAGACTTGCAGACTTGGAAACTCTATACAGGGTCACTATGAGTCAGAAAAACTCAGACACTCCACCACCACCAATAGCTCTAGTATCTATGCATGCATTTAATTTCTTCTGCAACTTCTAGTCTACATCACAGTTACCTTAAAAGTTTGCAAATAGTCATCTAAGATACAACTATTGGTCACTACTTGTTTGGAGCAAAAATGAATGAAGAAAATCAAAAGGCTCAAAGAAGAAACTAGTACACAGGACTAACAGCACAAACCAACCACAGCATATTCCAGTATAAAACTAGAACTAGATGGCACTTGGTTACTACTAATGGACATTTTGACCAGGGACACACTAGGAGGTCCTAGAGAAAAATGTAAAACAACACTTAAATTCCTTAAAAGGGCCAACCTTACAGGACCCAGAAACTAGAGGAATTCCTGAGATTTTCACCTTAAAATACCCTTAGAAATAGAAACCGAAGCCTCTCTTGGAGATCCCCTTTCAGCCAAATAATAGATTGGCTCCCAAAAGAAACAATTTGTTGTTGTTGTGAAGGGCCGTTGAGTCGATTCCAACCCATAGTGACCCTGTATAGGGTTTCCAAGGAACAGCTGGTGAGCTTGAACCTCCAACCTTGCAGTTCAAATGGCTTTGCAGTCTGGTGCATTAACCCACAGCGCCACACAAAGAAACAATACCAACCAACAATACTGTGCTTCCTTAAATAACCAACTCAAGTGGTCAACATTTACCCTAAAGCAAAAATGAGATGGTAAGGAGAGGTAGGGAAACTAGATGAATGGAAATAGAGCAAACAGAATGGAAAGCATATTGTGAAAATGTAACCAATGTTATGGAACCAATTTGTACAAAAATAGCTTAATGGGAACCCAATTTGCCTTTGTAAACTTTTGCCTAAAACAAAATACAATATAATTTTTTAAAAAAGATACTAAGTCAACTGAATGCAAATCCCATTTTACTTTTTATTCCTAGGAGTTAACACCATTCTCCACAAAGTTATCAAATTAATAAAAATGCATTTTTCATTATGATAAAAATTAGGAAAATAATACTGTGGAACCACTTTTATACCTTACTGTACTCTGAGATGATTTACACTGGTCACAATAGATTTAACAACATCTACTACTCATAAAAGAGCTCTGGTAGCGTAGTGGTTACAAATCGGGCTGTGAACCTCAAGGTCAGCAGGTCGAAACTACCAGCTGCTCCCCACGGGAACAAAGATTTGTAAATCTCTGCTCCCGCAAAGATTTACAGCCTCGGAAACCCTGTTCAGGGTCGCTATGGGTCGGAACCGACTTGACGGCACTTAACACCACCACCAACAACTACTCGTAAACTTCCAGATGTTCTTCCTCATTAAATATAGGTCTTTGTTAGAATCAACTGGGTAGGAGGGAAAAAATAAGAAGGTAAGGGAGAAGCAGGATTTTGTTTGTTAATTAATTTTTTTCCAGGCTCCCTCAAGAATTGTGATTATTGTTGTTAAGTGTCATAGAGTCAGTTCCAACTCATAGCAACCCAGTATAGGGGTTCCAAAGAGCAGCTTGTTGATTGAACCGCTAATCTTGCGGTTCAAACTAACCTTATCCTGCAGTGCCATACCAGGATTCCCTCAGGAATAGAAGAACCAAAATCCTATATGTTGTTGTGACGTGCCATAGAGTTGGTTCCAACTCTGTACAAGGTTTCTGAGGAATAGCTGGTGGGTTTGAACTGCCCACATTGTGAGAAGCAGTCCAGTGTTTATCCTACAAAGCTATACCAGCACTCCAGTGTCCATAAGGTGATAGTGGTTATGTGTTGAGGAGGTAGTTATGTGCTAACCTCATCTTTTTCCCAGCTGGTGATTACGAACTGCTGACCTTGAGGTTAGCAGCCCAACTTGTAACCACTATGCTACCAGAATTCCTTAATGCCTATATAGTATAATTAAAAAATGCAAGGTATATAATATTTGCATTGATATATACAAATGCTGGGAAGAACTTGTTCTTTTATTGTAATGGAAGAGGATATATGCTTTATTCATTATTACTGCTTGAAGTGCAGGAAGAAATTGGAGGAGAAATTGCTAGGGAACTAACTACATGACATACTGAGCTGTGACTAATGCCTAACTTGACATTAAAGCATATCCGAATATAACTTGCATTGCCTATTTTAGGAACAGTTGACTACATTAAAAGAGACTGACAGTGCTGATGAAGTTCCTGGGAAATCAGCTATTGCTGGAAATTTATGGTAACATGAATTAAAAAAACATGCTCATTCCTTGATCTAACAATTTCACGTTTGGGAATTTATTCTAAGAAAATAATATGAGATGTGTGTGAAAATATATGTATGCGAAAAATTATAAATAATACAAATGTCAAAAAATAGTTAAGTTAAATATGCTGTATCCATCTGCTATAATTTATGTAGTCATTAAAATAATATTGTACATGAATATTTAATGATGGAACATTATGAAAAAATGACACAGTGTAATATCATTTAAAAATATGTGTGCATTTCTCTATATGATTAATAAAAAGATAGATAGAACCAAAATATTAATACAAAATATCTGGATAGAGGTTTCATGGGCAATTTTAATTTTCTTTGCAAGCTTAGTTTACTTTTTTTTTCAAATAATCTATAAGGAAGCTTAATTAGTTACTAGAAATTAGTATACTAAAGTAAGACTGGTTTAATTAATTAATAAGATTAGATGAATAATTGCCAATTCATTATCATCATTAGGAGGAAAAATTCTAAATCATCTAAATCTTTTAAGAGCAAATATCATTGAAATAACAAGCATTATATTTTTTAGTTATTAGGATAGTCTTTCAATATAATACACTCAACTCAGGATCTCTGTTTTTGAAGAATTTATTTATAACTTAACATCTTTTCATGGCTCTGCACTCAGGAATAGATCAATGGACAAATATTTTCCACAAACCTTGGCTTTCTTTTTTTTTTTTTTTCTGCGATGGTTCTGAAACTATTTAAATATTCTTTGGGGATATAGTTGTTGGTCAGGGACAGGGACCCATTTCTCAATGTGGTAGAGGCTACCCATATTAGTTCTTTAAACATGATGTGTTATTTACAGACTGAAATGTCACATGCAACAGAAGAGCAGCAACCTTGTTTGAATTTTTCACAAGCCAGTTTATTGATCTTTCTAATGACTTTATTTGCTTGAAAAAGCACATTATAATTCCTGCCAATTGTAAACTAAGAAACACACTCTAGCAATTCTGTTAACCTTGAAATACTAATTATTGTAGGAGTAGACTTGACACTTTTGAGTCAGAACAAAAGTAGTGTTAGAAGATTCATCAGGCTGATGTCAACTGGGTTGACATTTATTTTCATTTACAAGGAAGTCCCTTATAAACAATGAGAAAGTGGAGCATTTGCAGTGTGATGAGACCCAGTTTGATATATTTTAAAAAGATACAGCGAAACTCAGTTACTTGTTTGGTAGGAGATCTTGTAAATTAAGACTTTTTCTTTATTTTTCTTTTGTATTAAATTCAGCAAGAGACCATGTGAAACAAGTACTTCTTTAAGGTCATTTGTCATTTTCTAACTGTTCATTTAATCCATTTTTTATGTTAGCTTATTTAGTTTCCCAAGCATGTCTGAATCATGGAACAAAAACTTTTGTGGTCAAAACCAAAACATTAGTTTGACTTACTATTCAGTTTTTGTTTTTACCTCCATTCAACAATTTATTCATATTTTGTTTTGTGACATTAGTTGGTGGTGACTGTGTGCTCTCAAGTCAGTTCCAACTTAGAGTGACCCTGTACTAGATTTCTGAGGCTGTAAATCTTTACTGGAGCCGAAAGTCCTTCTTTCCCCATTGGGTCACTAGTAGATTCAAACTACTGACCTTTTGGTTATCAGTCCAGTTCATAATCCACGATGCTACCAGTTAGACAGCAGTTGCAATCCCCTAAATGTACCATCACTTTTCCCACTTCCTTCCTGGGCACCCCATTTCCATTTGCTCTTCTTTCCTGCACATTCCTCTCTTTTGAGCTTTGTTTTGGGGAAAATGCTGTCCGTTAGATGTCAATAGTCAACAGTCATGGTTGACTATACTGAGGAACTATTCAGTTTTAAGTGAGTTTTATGAAGAGTCATTCTATTTACTCAGAGTGTAGTTGGTTTTGGATTGAGCTAACAATTCAATCTTGGGGATCTGTAAAAGGACAAGATTCTAAAACTAAAATAAATATACCTTTGTACAATAATTGCTATGCAAGTACCTAGAAATGGAACATGGTCCATTATGCAGTGGAGACATTAAAAGACAAAAGAAAAATGTTCTCTAAAGACTACAATTTTCAAGATTTATCAAAAAAAAAAAAAAAAATCAAGGCTACATAGCTAGAAAACCAAAGGTAAAATAAAATAAAAATAATAACTAACATTAAAGCAAGTTTAGTATAAAGTTTTCAAAGGAATTTCAGTGAAATACTAATTCGATATTTTGCCAACAATGTCGGAAAAACACAGATTTAGAGTAAAGTATAATATTAAATTGGAATGATAATCGTTGCCTGGGCAGGGAAAAAAATATTATCTAATGTTTAGGTCCTGGTACGGCTCTGCAAGGTTCATTTGAATTGCAAGGTTGGCAGTTCAAGTTCACTAGTCACTACTTGGAAACTCTACACAGGGTTACTATGAGTAGGAACTGACTCAACGGCACTTAACAACAACAAGTTTTTAGGTAACTCTTGGACTCAAAGTGTAAGTAGAAACTGTCTAGTGGTTAAGAGTTTGTTGTATAGCAGCAGTTTGTCTCAAGGAGCTCTGGTAGTGTAGTGGTTACGAATAGGGCTGTGAACTGCAAGGTCAGCAGTTCAAAACTACCAGAAAGACGAGGCTTTCTGCTCTCATAAAGATTCACAGCCTTGGAAACCCTGTTCAGGGTCACTATGAGTTGGAGCCAACTCCATGGCACATAATCACCACCACCACCTTCTTTGTTTCAAGACCCTTTTACACTCTTAACAATTAACAAATATCCTAAAGAACATTTGTTTATATGGGTTATACCCAGCAATAATTGCCATTAGAGATAAACCTAAAACATTTAATAAATATATATTAATTTATGATAGCATTAATAAACCTATTACATATTACCATAAATAAAATTTCTATGAAAAAGAACAATTATTTTAAAATCACAACTATGTTTAGTGAGAAGATTGACATTGTTTTATATTTGGCAAATCTTTTAATTGTCAGTTTTAATAAAAGATTATTGGATTTTCATATCTACTTCTAGCATATTAAATTTGCTACAGTATTGCACATTAGTCATTCTCTCAAAAGTTCCACTCTCCACTTGTGATAGAATGAGCATGACAAAAGCAATTGAAATCTTAGAATTGTTATGGAAATAATTTGACTGTATGATACCCTGTAAGCATCTTGGGGACTAAGAGTCTCATTTTGAGAATCTTTAACATATTGCTCATGTGTTACTACTGTGGAGCCATAGGTCAAGGAATCATTAACAATATGGCCTGCTTGTAAGACAGCAGCAGATCACTTATATCTTTCCAGTGACTAATTAGGTTTGAAGTCATCAGACCCACGTTCAGACTTTGGATTCATCATTTGTCCTCTCTTTCCTCAAGAGTTTCTAATTCCTCTCATCCCAGCAGGCTGTAAGGATATCCTAGGGGATCAAGAAAATCTTTAACAGAGGGTTGGCAGTGTTGTGAAAATGATATTTCATCAGAAAAAAATATGTTACCTTCTTTCACTTATTTCTATTCCCTTCTTCTTTTCTGCTCCTATCATTGTTTTTCTATTTCCCCCTTATTTTTGTAGTCTGAAAATGATAGAGGAGTAATATCTTACTCAAAGAAATTTTCAAATGATGGGCGAAAGCCCAACAGGATGTAACAAATGTTGACCTTTAAAAGCAACAACTTTGAGTAAACTGAAAAGCAAAGAAATCTGAGATCAAATTAGCTTGAACAGAAATGTCAGACTTCAGAATACACAGTGAGAATTCACACAGAATGCCACAAGGATATTCACAGTTTTAAGCCTCAGTGTCAAGATGGAATTAGAAACGCATCAGAAGTACAGAACTGTTTCTCCAACAGGTTTGATTCGAATGACACATTCCACATCAGCTTGGAGGAAAAATGTCAATATGAATATCTTTGCTTTTTTTTTTTTTTTTTCAGTACTTAAACTGATCCTCTGGGGCAAAAAAAAAAAAATAATGTTGTTGTTTTCTCTAAGCAAAAAAAGTGGTGAAGATTTCTTTAAGATGATTATAAACTTCTGAGTAAATAATGTTCCTACAAGACTTTTCATAAAATTACATAAATTGTCGTTATTGTTAAGTGCCATCCAGTCAGTTTCAACTTATAGTGACCCTAAGCACAGCAGAGTGAAACACTGTCTGGTCTTGTATCATCCTCACAATTGTTGCTATGTTTGAGCCCATTGATGCTGCCACTGTGTTACTCTGTTTCTTAGGGGGTCTTCCTCCTTTTCATTGGCCCTTCAGTTTACCAAGCATGCTGTTCTTCTCCATGATACTTCCTGAAAACAGGTCCAAAGTATGGGAGATAAAGTCTCCTGATCCTTACTTTCAAGGAGAATTCTGGCTGTGCTTCTTCCAAGAGAGATTTGTTTGTTCTTCTAGAAGTCCATGGTACTTTCAGTATTCTTCACCAATTCTGCAATTCAAATGCATCTAGCTTTCTCTGGAATATTGGTGAGTCAGAACTGACTCTATGGCACTTAACAACAACAACTCTTATTAGAGATTCCTGGTGTGGTGTTGTAGGATTAGCATTTGACAGCAAGGTTGGTTTGAACCACAAGCTTAGTGGTTCCAATTCTCCAGCTGCTCCTCAGAAGCCCTATACAGGATTGCAGTGAGTCAGAACAAATTTGAAGGCATTTAACAACAACAACAACAACACAGCAACAATCCTCATGTTGATGATTTTCACATTGGGTTTTCAAGCTCAGCTTTGTCTTCTGAACCAGCAGAACCATAAATTCAGTCATCACTAGCAAACCTCAAAACAAACCAACATGCTCCAGCCCGTAGAAAGGGTTCTTTTTCTAAAATCTATTTGTCATCTAGTACATATCATCTTAGATCCTAGTGAAGGTTTCTATTAGTCACCTACTTATATAAGAGAGAAAACTGAGGTAGTCTTTGGCCACTCTCTTCTTCACTGAGCACCCTCCAATCCTTTCATTTTTACTCCTACAGGGTTTTTGTGTTTTGTTTTGTTTTAAATGTTTTATTATGAATTATGTGATAGTTTACATGGGAGAACATTAGTTTTACATTCATCCTATCCTATATCGTTTCATTGCCATAGCATGTTTTTTTTTTTTTTTAAATTATATTCATTACATTCATTTGCCACTACCACCTAGACTGACTTGTAACCCACTCCCTCTTGGTTAACTTCCAAAGCTTCCTAACTCACCTTCCTCATTAAATCCATGCTCCACTCAGAAACTAGAGTGATCTGTGAAAGACACATATCTGTTCAAAACAGTCTTTCATTTAGAATCATGTATAGCCTTCCCATTGCTACTAAAAACCAAGCTGCTTAGCATGGCTTACAAGTCCTTCTAGTTTCATCCTAGTGTGTTGTTAGATCATCTTATATCATGCATTTCTTTCCTGAACTCCAGACATACCGATTCTTTATTTGCTTTCTAATTGTAGGTCCTATCCTAGGATGTTTTTCATGTTCAGGTTCATTTTGTAATCTTTCCACATTCAGCTTCAGTTTTTACTCTCCATTTTTGTCACTTCATTTCAACAAATATTTGAACTTGAGATCAAAAGACCGCAAAGATTTCCTTCACATTAAAGATAAATAAGGTATGATTTCCCTGTTTTATAAGGTTTGCAACCTTTCTGTAAGCAGTTGGGAACTTATCATGGGATCATGCGCCTTTCATTCATTTGCCAATTTGACCCAGCTTCTATAGCCCACTAGATTTCAACTCCATAAATGCAGGAATATATTTATTTCTCCTTAATATATTGGCTTCAGTACCTAAAAAGGGCTTAATTTGAATTTGTTGTTGTTGTTAAGTGCCATCGAGTCGATTCCGACCCATAGCGACCCTGTATAGGGTTTCCAAGGAGCAGCTGGTGAGCTTGAACCACCGACCTTGCAGTTCAAATGGCTTTGCAGTCTGGTGCATTAACCCACAGTGCCACACCAGGGCTCCTTAATCTGAATAGGTTATCAATAAATATCAAGGTTAGCAGTTCAAACCCACCAGATGCTCTGCAACTCAACGGTACTTAACAACAACAACAATCAGAAAATACATGTTAAATGAAAATGGCAGATTGCATTTCAATTTTTCTTCCATAAAATGGAAAGTTGAAAAATGGGCAATGTTCTACTTTTGTATGTAAAGTGCTTACAAAATGGGTTTTTTTGTGGATCAAATTACATAACATACTGTGAAAAGTGCTTTGTAAATGACAAATCATATCAAACTGTGATATATTTATTATTAAGGTGCTAACTCTTTATTATATAAAATTCATCAGGTGAACTCAAATTACTTAAGTTTAATTGAAATGAATTTTTCATGGCTTCATTTGTATTTATAATTTAGCATTGAAAAAATCTGAAATCTCCATATTTCTAAAAATATAATTATGATGAAGAAGCTAATGATAGTAAAAATGATTGGTAGCATTTATTGAATGATTTTTAAGTATTTTACCTTATTTCTTCCGCAAAGCAATCCAGTAGATGCTGCTATTATCCCTGCTTGAAAATAGCTGTTTTCATTTCCCCTACCACTGTAGCTTCAATTTCTGGCTTAAATCAATAACTTCCATACTTTTTAATCAAACATTGAATTCTCTACTAAACATCAGATTTTAGTGGACATTTCCTCTTGGGCATTCCACAGGTTTTCAAAAAACTCAACGTGTCCAAAACACAACCCTCCCTCTCTTTCACTACCCAAATTTACTTTTCTTCTTTAATTAATGTGTTGGTTAATGATGTAATTGCCCATCATTTACCTGAATCAGAACACTCACAGACTTCCTTACCTCTTCTCTCTTTTTCAATCGCCTTTGTAATACACTCTCAAATTTGCTCTGTGGCTCTCTACTGTGATTTAGTTCAGGCCCACACCATTTTTCAAATGGATGATTGCAATACTCTACCATCCAGCAAATATCCTTCCTCTCAATTTCTTTTCTTTTCAGTCCATCCTTCATTTTGATGTCAAAATTATCCTTGTATCACATAAATATGATTATATGACTCTCTTTTTTTTCAAAATTCTATGGGCTAATCAAGGCAAGCAATCAAGTCCCTTCACAATAAACCTCCCTCCAAGATTGAAACTCAAAGGGAACACACAAGCAGGCATGTAAGCTTGCTGATTACTGTGTTGGTTTACATGTGAGTGGAAGTGGGGGAAAGGCAGAAATGAAGATATAGGCTGAGTTCAACCATGTTCCATAGAGCCCTGTCGACCTTGAGATGAGAGAGAAAAGAGGAAGGGCTGGTTGGCCTGAATTTTGGGAAGACTTGGGAACTCCTGAGCTATGGACACTGACCTAGCCACAGAGGGTTAGACCTGAGAGTGAAGTGTCCAGCTGATATGAAGTGAGAGGAGACACACAAGAACACCCAAACTTGCAGATAGTACCTATTTGACCTAGCTTCAATGACTTGATGACCAGAGTTCAACTAAAGGAAGATAAAGAAATTTGTTAAGGAAGCAAGTATAACTTGCTACAATTTGAATAACTTATCCTATACTTATGGAGGTAGTAGCTCAAAATACCAATTGAGAGGGAAGGAGTCTTCACCTCAAGGATCAAGCCCTAGGTATACAGGGTTGATTGTTGTTGTTAGGTGCCATCGAGTTGGCACCAACTCATAGTGACTCTATGCACAAAAGAACGAAACACTGCCCAGTCCTGGGCCA
>NW_006408604.1:3445722-3458460 GCF_000296735.1 Chrysochloris asiatica
GTGCAGCAGATTTGCCTAATGCAATACATCGTGTGATTTCTTGACTGCTGCTTCCATTAGTCCTTTTGTTGTCATGTGCTGCGGAGTCAGTTCTGACTCATGGCAACCCTGTATAGGGTTTCCAAGGAGCAGCTGGTGAGCTTGAATCACTGACCTTGCAGTTCAAACAGCTTTGCAGTCTGGTGCATTAACCCCCAGCACCATACCAGGATGGGAAAATTAGACATTGACTACCTAAAATGGGGGGTGGGGGGAGGGCTAGAAGGGCACATTCTGAAAGCCAGCCTCTTGGCCACCATCACACAGCCTTTCTCTTGCCATGAGTCTAGAGTTCTCATCACCTCTATCTGGCTTACAAGTTTTCAAAAGGGAGTTTAGTTTCATAGTGTGCAGGGGAAGGTAGAATTCCCACTGAATGGTTTCCATCTTTTCTAGACAGGTCTGGTGAAAGGGGATGGGAATAAGACTTTTTTTTTTTTTTCTTTCTTTCACCATTTAACATGATGTTATTTATTGATCCAGTTGTGATGATTTTTGTTTTCTTTTTTTAATGTTTTATTGTGAATTATGTGATAGTTTACATGGGAGAACATTAGTACATTCATCCTATCGTATACCATTTCATTGCCATGGTTACAATCCCCTCCATGCATCCTCAACCAACCACAGAGTATACCCTGCAAGCCTGCACACATCGTCAGCACACAGCCCCTCTCCCTCTTTGGGTATAAAGTCCCCAGCCACTCTATCTCTCCATGTCATTGTCTCTGACTCCATCTCTGGTGTCACTGCTTCTCTGGGTAGGGTCCCACAAATAAGACTCTTTTGATTCAATAGTAAATAATTGTTATCATGACTAATTGTGATTGCCACTGCTGTAAAGGTATAAGTTATATAACATAAAGGGGAGAGAAGTTAATCTTACAGTACAGGAACAGAGGACCCTAGGACTGTCAAGAGAGATGAGCATGAGCAAAATAGAAGAACTTAACCAGAGAAGCAGCAACAACAGAGATGGGGGCAGAGATGCTGACCTGCAGAGATAGAGCAGCCGAGGACTCCAGACTCATGAAACAAGAAAGGCCGTGTGATGGCGGTCAGGAGACTGGCTTGCAGAATGTGTTCTTTGGTTTTTGAAATGATTATATATTCCCGAGTGTTTTTGTGTACATCAAAAAAAAAGAAAAGTCAAAAGTAAAAACTGAGGGAATAGAAGCAAATACTGTTAAATGATGATGCATGGAGGTGATTGTAATCATTGCAAGGAAACAAAATAAGATAGGATGAGTGCAAAACTGATGTAAACTATTATTTAATTCACAATAAAAGCTTTAAAAAAGAAAAAAGAGAAAAAAAATTCTATGGACTAAAGAACAAGTCTAACTTTATCTTAGCTCATGACACTGAAAACAATTTAAACCAAATCATCCTTTTCAATCTTGTCTTCCATTATAATTTCCTTCTAATATTATATTAAATTATTCACTATAACTGTGGTTACGAATCGGGCTGCGAACCATAAGGTCAGCAGTTCGAAACTACCAGCTGCTCCGAGGGAGAAAGATGAGGCTTTCTACTCCCGTAAAGATTTACACCCTCGGAAGCCCTGTACAGGGTCGCTATGGGTCGGAACCGACTCGAAGGCACTTAACAACAACAACAATCTCCATAAACTTGCACATGATATTCTTTCTCCATGGAATCACATTTATGCTGTTCTCTAATCAGGAAATTCCTATGCTTATTTCAAGTTAAAATTTAATTCATTTGTGGGGCTTTCCTTACTTTTTCAGAAAGAATTCATCTCTCTGTCTCCTTTGTGCTCATATAGCACTTGTATTTATTTTGATTATAGTATAGAGGACATATTGTGAGGTAATCTCTAGCTTAAATCGCTCCTAAATTGTGTGTTTCTAAGAGAAAATCCCACCACTCGTCTATCAGTTTGCTACTGTGGTAGCTTGTGTGTTGCTGTGATGCTGGAAGCTATGCCATCAGTATTTTAAATATTAGCAGGGTCATCCATGGTGGACAGATTTCAGAGGAGTTTCCAGACTAAGATGTACTAGGAAGGAGGACCAGGTGATACACTTCTGAAAAAAATTTTCCACTTCATACCTTATGAATTGTTGTTATTGTTAAGTACCATGGTGTTGGTTCCGACCCATAGTGACCCTGCACAGGGTTTCCGAGGCTTTAAATCTTTACAGGAGCAGAAAGCCTCATCTTTCTCCCATGGAACTTCTGATAGTTTTGAACTGCTGACCTTGAGGTTGGCAGCCCTACTTGTAAGCACTATGCTACCTTATGAAGAGCAGCAGACATTGTCTGATATAGTACAGAAAGATGAGCCCCTTAGGTTAGAAGGCCCTCAAAATACAACTGAGAAGAGCTGCTTTCTCAAAGTGGAGTTACCTTAATGATGTGGATGGAGCAAAGCTTTCAGGATCGTCATTTGTTGATGTGGCATGATTCAAAATGAGAAGGAAAAAAAAACAACAACAACAATGCAAACACCCATTAATAATCACAATGTGAAATGCATGATACATGAATCTAGGGAAATTGGAAGCCATTAAAAATGAAACAAAAAACATAAAGATCAATATCCTAGGCATTGTTTTTTGATGCCATCCAGTCACTTGTAATTTATAGCAACCTTATATACAACACGAAGAAACTTGACCTGGTTCTGTTCCTCATAATCACTGTTATGTTAGAGCCCACTGATATAGCCACTATGTCATTCCATCTCATGCGGGTTTCCTTTATGAAATCAATATGCATTGATAAATTTGGATGATTTAAATGCATAAGTTGAAAACAAAGAAAAACCAGTAACTGGAAAATATGGTCTTGGTGATTGAAAAATATCAGAGATCATATGATAAAATTTTGCAAGACCAGCAATTTATTAATTGCAAATAACATTTTCAACAACTTGAATGTCAACAATATACATAGACCTTTAGTTGGAATACTAGGAAACAAATCAAACACATCTGTGGAAAGAGACCATGGAGAAGCTCAATTCAATATCATCAGTCAGAATAAGGCCTGTGGTTGACTACACAGTGAATTGCTTATATGCCAGTTCAAGTTGAAGCTGAAGAAATTTTTTAAAAGTCCATGAGAGCCAAAGTATTACTTTGAGAATATCACACCTGAATTTATAGCCCATCTCAAAAATAAATTTCATGCATTGAACACTAATGACTGAAGGTCAGACAAGTTGTCGGAGGACATCAAAGACATAATACATGAAAAGACTCTAAAACTTGCTCTTGAATGTAGAAAAGCTAAAGTGAATTGAAGAAATGAGGAAGTAAGGGAGCTGAACAGAAAATTTCAAATCAAATCCAGAAATCAAAGTAAAGTATTATAATGAAATGTGCAAAGATATGGAGTTGGAGAAACAAAAAGAAAGAACATGTACAGCATTTCTCAAACTGAAAAAACTGAAGAAAAAATTCAAGCCTTAGCTTGCAATATTGAAAGATTCTATGAGCAAAATATTGAATGATACAGAAAGCATCAAAAGAAGATGGAAGGAATGCACAGAGTCACTGTACCAAAAAGAAATGGTCCATGTTTACCATTACAAGAAGTAGCATATGCTCAAGAGCCAATGGTACTAAAGGAAGTTCAAACTGCATTGGAGGCATTGGTGAGAAACAAGGTTCCAGGAATTGTTGGAATACAAGCTGAAATCTTTCAACAAACTAATGCAGCACAGGAGGTGACCTCTCATCTATTCAAAAAAATCTGGAAGACAGCTACCTGACCAACTGATTGGAAGAGGTCCACATTTGTTCCCATTCTGAAGAGAGGTGACCCAATAGAATGCGAAAATCATCAAGCAATATCATATGCAAGTACAACTTTGCTGAAAAGAATTAAAAAGCAATTGCAACAGTACATTGGCAGGGAACTACCAGAAATTTATGCCAGATTCTGAAGAGGACATGGAATTACTGATATCATTGTTGACATCAGATATATCTTGGCTGAAAGCAGAAAGTAACAGAAAGAGGTTTACTTGCGCTTTATTGACTATGCAAAAGCTTTTGACTGTGTGGCTCAAGACAAGCTATGGATAACATTGCATAGAATGGATATTCCAGAGCACTTAGTTGTGCTCCTGAGGAATGTGTGCATAGGCCAAGAGGCCGTGGTTAGAACAGAACAAGAAGAAACTGAATGGCTTAAAATCAAGAAAGGTGTGTGCCAATCAGGAAAGGTTATATTATTTTACCATACCTATTCAAGCCTGGTGTGGGTTAATGCGCCAGACTGCAAAGCCGTTTGAACTGCAGCGTCAGCAGTTCAAGCTCACCAGCTACTCCTCGGAAACCCTATACAGTGTCGCTACAGGTCAGAATCGACTCAATGGCACTTCACAACAACAACAATTCAATCTGTATGCTGAGCAAATAATATGAGAAAATGGATTTTATGAAGAAGAACATGGCATCAGGACTCAATAATAATCTGAACTGCAGACAATACAACCTAACTTGCTGAAAATAAAGAGGACTTAGAACATGGAGTAATGAGGATTAAAGACTACAGCCTTCCTTATGGGTTGCACCTTAATGTAAAGAAAACAAAAATCCTTACAAATGGACCAATAAATAATATTATGATAAATGAAATTGTCAAAGATTTCATTTTGCTTGGATGCATAATCAACACTAATGAAAGCATCAGTCAATAAATAAGCAACATATTGCATTCTGCAAATCTGCTGCACAAGACCTCTTTAAAGTGTATGAAAGCAAAAATATCAGCTTGAGGACAAAGGTGCTTCTGACTTAAGCCATGGTAATTTCAATTGTTTCATATGCATGTGAAAATTGGACAATGAACAAGGAAGGCCATAGAAGGACTGATGCTTTTGAATTATGGTGTTGGAGAAGAATATTAAAAGTACTCTGGACTGAGAGAAGAACAAACAAATATATGTTAGAAGAAGTACAGCTTGCACGCTCCTTAGAAGCCAGGATGGCGAGACTTTTGTCTCACATATTTCAGACATGTTTGCAGCAGGGAGTATTCCCTGGAGAAAGACATCATTCTTGGTAAAATGGAGGATCAGCATAAAAAACCCCAGGAAGACCTTGTTCCAGATGGATTGGCACAGTGGCAACAACACTGGGCTTAAACCTAAGAACACTTGTGAGAATGTCACAGGATCAGGCATTGTTTCATTCTGTTGTACTTTGAGATGGTATAAATCAGAACCTATTCAAGGGCACCTAACAACTTCAGCTACAAAAAAGAGTTACTCACTATGTCCTATTTTTCAATCTTTTTGATGCAGCACATATAGCTCCTTGACCATATAGTTTACTCAATAAATACATGGAAAATAGTCAGTCAAATGTGAATGTTTTAAATGCCCCATCGTTTCATTCTCTCTATTTATAATGCTTGTAAAGAATAGCTTTAGTAGAGATGTATACAATAAAAAAATGTAGCTGGTAGCAAATTTTTATGTGAAGTCTTTTGAAAAGGAAATGGATTTTGAACTAAGGAAATGGATTTGGAAGCTAAGGCACCGTCTACAAGTATGTCTTTTCTTCCTGCAAAACAATAATTTTACATCATGTAGGTTGGTTGACATGCCCTTGTCAATTTTTTTTAATTGAAGCTCTTGATGAAACCCTCTGATGCCAATTCAGAGTTGCTATTTTTAAATGACTATTTTCCTTGCACTCCTTTTAATCCTTGGGTAATTTCTGCTTGCTATTAGCAGTTGAATAGTTATAGCTGTGCATTAGGGTTCAGGAAAATAGCAACCATATGCCAAGAACCACAGACCTTAGCCCTTGGTTCTTATTTTGGCAGCACCCCCTTTTCTAATGGAAGTGTTAATATTCAGTGGGCACACGGTTGGCACTTGGTAGAGGAAATATTAACACTCTTTGGCACACACTGGAGTCCTGGTGTGGCGCTGTGGGTTAATGCGCCAGACTGCAAAGATGTTTGAACTGCAAGGTAGGCGGTTCAAGCTCACTGGCCGCTCCTTGGAAACCCTATACAGGGTCGCTGTGGGTGGGAACCGACTCAATGGCACTTAACAACAACAACATGGCACACACTAGGTAAATTAAATCTAAACATGTCTCCTACTAAAAATAAACTAAGAGGAGGAAGTAAATCTTCAGACAGGATTAAGCAAACAATAATATTAAAAACTCTCCAAGCTGAAACGACAACACTCCAGTTTTTGAGAGGTTAAACCATTTAAAAGATAGACTTCAAAGGAAGGGGAAAAAGTAGATCTCAGAAACACTCACTCTGACAACTCACTTAGCAAGCACATACTGTTTGTTCTCAGAAAGTAAGTTTTTGAATTTAGAGTTGAAAGGTTCATTTCTGAAAACAGCTTGTCCTCAAGATTTTTAATAGTTCAGTTAAACTACGTGTGGGAGTCATAGGATAACTACAGTAAAATTCTCCAACATTTTCAGTGACCTTATTTGGTGCATGATAAGGAACTGTTTAGTGTACAGCTGGTAGTTCCGAATTGCTGACCTTAAGGTTCGTAGCCCGATTCATAACCACTACGCTACCATAGCTCCTTAGGTATCTGGAATTAGAAAATATTAAAGTTTATCTAGCTTATTTAATAAGCTAGTTAAACTAATAAATACTATGATCTTAATTATGATTAAGATTTTTTTCAAAGAAATATCCCATTCACTTTACAAAAATTCTATTCGTTTAAACATTCAAATGTATTCAGATAAAGTATGGGCCAAAATACACCTTAAGAAAATGTCACACAAACAAACAAAAAACAGTTTCTCTTTAGAAACTTATAAATATTGACCTGACAGAAAATTATGTTTTATAGGTACTGTAGACTCATAGGTTTTACCCTTACATTTATTCTTTAACTTTTAAACAATTTTATTGACATATTTTAAAACAACATACAAACACTCATTCAACTTGCACGTTTCAATGGTTTTTAGTATGTTCTCAAAGTTGTGCAGCAATCACCCAAAGAAATCCCATGCCCATTTAAAGTCATTCTGCATTTCTCCCAAAACCATTTGCTTATCCTGGGCATTTCATACAAATGGCATCATTTAATATGATGCCATTTTTTTTTTTTTGGACTGGTTTTTATAACTGGCTTCTTTCACTTAGCATGTGTTGAAGGCATACATCAGCATTCATTCATTTTTATTGTTAAATATTTGTAGCATATGGATATATTACGTTTCACTTATTCCTTAAATTAGTTGATGGGCTTCCCCCACCTTTTTTTTTTTTTTTTGTAATTATTAATAATGCAACTACGTACAAGAATTTTTTGTGTGTGTGGACATATGCTTTTATATATCTAAGAGTGGAATTATTGGAGTCCTGGTGTGGTGCTGTAGAATAAGTTGTTCCCAAATTTTCTGGAGTCCTGGTGTGATGCTATAGGGGAAGCACTGGACTGCTAACTACAAGGTTGACAGTTCAAAGTCACTTATTGGAAACCCTATCTAGTGTCTTTATGAGTTGGAACCCACTTGACGGCACTTAACAACTTAAATCAGGAATACAGGTAAGGACTAAGGTGGAAATGAGATCATGCCTTTTTCCCATATGATGGTAAGTAGTGAATGATCCCAATGAAAGTAAAAAATATTAGTTGGTTTTCTTACCATATCATTACATAATAAATTTATTCAAATGTGCAAAGTGATGTGGGAGATAAAGAAAATCTGTCTTTGTTATGGATTGAATTGTGCCCTCTTCAAAATATATGTGGAATCCCTGTACCCATACATTTGAGTCTTGTTTGAAATAGTGTTTTCTTTTGTTATGTGTGATACTTAAGGTTTTGTGTCAACTTGGCTGGGCCCGGATTCTCAGTGGTTTAGTAGTTAAAACATAATAATCCCCATGATGTGACCTAATATAATCACCTCCTACTTGATGTGATCTGATATGCTCAGTTCTGATCTGATATAATATAATCTGATATAATTATCCTGTGTGTTATAAATCCTCACTTCTCTAGTGTTAATGAGGCTGGGTGCATTAGGATGTATCTTGAGGTAATCTCTTTTGATATATTAAAGAAGAAAGATGAGAGCAGGAAAGGAGAGTCCTACAACCATCAACACCAAGAGTTAGGAGTGGAGTGTGTCTTTTGTACCTGGGGTCCTTGCATTGTGAAACTCCAAGGTCCAGAAGAAGATTGATTCTAATACACATGGACATTTCTAAAGAGTTGGGCTTATAAATGCTGACAGGAGACAAAGATCTTTATCCAGAGCTAATAACTAAGTTTCTGTTTATTAAAGGCATCCGCTTGTGATATTTCTGTTATAGCAGCACTAGATAACTAAGACACTATGTTAATGAAGTAATGCCAGCATGTTGTTGTTGTTAAGTGCCGTTGAGTCAGTTCTGACCCATAGCGACCCTGTACAGGGTTTCCGAGGGTGTAAATCTTTATGGGAGTAGAAAGCCTCATCTTTCTCCCGCGGAGCGGCTGGTAGTTTCGAACTGCTGACCTTAAGGTTCACAGCCCGATTCGTAACCACTACGCTACCAGAGTGGCCTAAACCTAATCACTTCTGAATGGCAGCTTATACAAAGAACAGAGTAGACACAGAGACATAAGCAGAGGGAAATACAGACCATAGGGATGGATGTATCTATAAACCCAGGAATGCTAAGGATTGGCAGTTACTAGAAATTGAAAGAAAGAAAAAAACCAGGACCTCTTAAAGCTAACACCCTGAATTTTTTTTTCTGGCCTCTTCAACAGTGAGAAAATAAATTTCTGACCTTTAAAGCAGTATACTTATGGTATTTTTTTTTACAGCTCTAGAAAACTAAGCCATTACTTTAGCAATTTATAATTTAAATGCCAGAAAAAGTCATACATACAGAGGGGCTTCAAAAAGTTCTTGTAAAAATTCTGTTATCTATTGTCCATGAACTATTCGAAGTTCTCTCTTAATACACTGTGCTTTAGGAAGTAATTGAATCAATATTGAGTAAACACTATACTCCAGGTATTGAGCCTTTAGGGTTGTTGTTCTTGTTAAGTGCCATGGAGTTGGTTCTGACTCATAGTGACCCTGTACAGGGTTTCCAAGTCTGTAAACCTTTACAGGAGCAGAAATCCTCATCTTTCTCCCACAGAGTGGCTGGTAGTTTTGAACTGCTGATCTTAAGGTTCGTAGGCCGATTTGTAACCACTACGCTACCAGAGCTCCTTATTGAGCCTTTAGGGTACAGGAACACTAATAAGAACTGTTTAGACATAATGAACTTTCAGTGCAATGTGGGTAAGAAAATGCATGTTTTATATGTTGTATGTACACACGTTGTAATAACAAGTCCTTTATAAAGCACTAGAATACTGCACTAGTCAAAAGTGGTCAGTTCTATATTATAAAGTTTGCGAATGTTCCATCTTGAACTATCCACAAAGTTTTATAAAAGGAAAATTCTCCAAGCTCAAATAATAGAAAAAAAAAAAAATGTATCTTAAGGAAAAACTGGGCATCTGGGCACACATTAATTAATAGAAAACTGCATAAAACCAAGGAAAAAATCTTCAAGGTGAGAGGCATTAAAAAAATCAAAGATTCTAAATGGTTTATTAGTTTTAAGTTTACAAGATGGAGAAGCTAGTGACACTAATAAGTATTAGGAAAATCCTCTCCTTACTGCACCAGGAGTTTCATAAAGAAGATGAATTTTTAAACAAACCTAAATAAATCAGGTTGAATAGCTTCTTTGCATCATCCCATCTTTATCCTTTCCCTAGGACCTTCAGAAAAGATTCAGAGTAGAGCTGGTGTTACAAATCTTCCAGACCTTAGAAAATGCAGACTTTCTTCATGACATCAATGAGCTGATGCTATCAAGACAGACTTAAAATATCGCTTCTTGGCTTTGAGCACAAAATGAAGGCCAAGGGAGAGCTGTTTCTCCTGAACCAGAGCCAGATACCACACTTGCACCCAGCTGTGATCTCCTTAACGAGAAACCATCATTATTCATTCGCTTCTGTATTTTATTGAGGAAGGAGCTAGGGAAAATATGAGGGATGGGTTTAAAAAAACAAACAAACTTATCATCATAAAGGCATTAACTGTGTCTTTACTATAAGGAGAGCATTTTTCTACATTTTACATAATTCAATAGTAAAGCATATAGTTTTGTGCTTCAGAGGCTTGTTTTTTCCCCTTTTGAGAGGGACAGGAATAGGGAATTTTTCTCAATTATTGCCCTTTTTAGGTTACTGTTATTTCTGTTAAAGGAAGTATGTTACTGTTAATTTTTATTTAAGACACTATTACCAGTATTTAAGCTTCAAGCTCAACACAGAACACACCAATGCAGCTTGTTGTTGTTGTAATTAGGTGCCATTGAGCACCCCGATACACAACAAATAAAACACTGCCTGCTTTTGCACTATCTTCACAATTTTGTTGTGTGTGAGTCCATTGTTTTGGCCACTGTGTCAATCCATCTCATTGAGGATCCTCCTCTTTTCACTAACCCTCCATTTTACCAAGCATGATGTCCTTCTCCAGGAACTGGTCCTTCTGATAACATGTCCAAAGTATGAGAGAAGTTGGTTTCGATTCTTAATGACCAGGCATAGGGTTGGCAAGGCTTTAAATCTTATGTGGGAGCAGAAAGCCTCATCTTTCTCTCAAGGAGGGGCTTGTGGGATCAAATGGCCAACTTTGTGGTTTCAAGTTCAGTGCTTATCCTATGGAGCCACTGTGCTCCCATCCTGGCTTAGAACTGTCTACAATGAATATCCTAAACATGGATTTATTTAAAAAGTCAATATCATAGCTATTGATATCAGAAACAAACTGAATAGCTATAATTATATTATCATTTTTTCCCCTTTGAACAAATTCTTCTCCATAGTCATATCATGCTTATTTTGAAGTTCTTACCTAGAAGTCAAAAGTCCAAGTGCCTCCAAAGGGTGAGAAAATGTCCATGCTTTCAGAATAGTGTGCATGTCTGAAACAGTCCTCTCGTCCCATCCAGGGGCACTCCCCAGGACCAAAGGAAGGGAGCAATTTTCATTATTGCAGTAGAAGCGATAAAACCATAAGTATCTTTTCTTTTCCACAGAGAGTCTGCAAAATCAGATTGGAAATTATAAATTATTCAAGCTCTTGCACTAACAAATACTGCTGTAACATATAGTACAAAATCTTACTTCGGTTCTTTTGAGCTTTGTCTTATTTTTATTTTGGAAAACAAGTCCTTTATCTTTTTAGGACAGCTAGATAGGTTATTTCGTCAACTTATTTCTCACAAACTTTATTCTTTCATAGGAAAAATTAAAAACACACACACACACACAAAGCCTCTCTAGTTCAGATAATACATGTTTAGTTTTAGACTATCTTATCCTAGTTACATATACTTTTTATAAGTCATTTTGTTGGCAAACTCTTTCTCCTTTAGGGCAGACCTAGTTATCTGAATCCAGTAACATGTATTATTTAGAGCAGAAGTATCCAACAATGTATCTCTTATTTTCTTTATAAATTAATTCAGACCTTAATGGGCCTGTAAAGAAATGGCATACTTTCAAGATAATATTCCTTCATTTAAAAGTAAGTTTCCTCAAAGTTCAGAACACTCTTGGCTCTTAATTCCAGAAACAAAGAACTCAATTCACCCCTGGATCTTGACTTTAAAAATTAAGAGTTCACTGGAAGTTTAGGGTTAAAATGCCAGTAACAAGGACTTCCTTAAATGTTCAAGTGTTTCCCCCTGGAGAGTGGTCCCAAACAGAAGATTTATATTTTGAAATAGTGACGTTCACTAGATGACAACTTGTTCAATTTTACTTGCACTCCAGCAGCGGTACAGCATTCAAAAGCACAGTTCAGTTAGAGGACAACATTTCTTACATGACAATGACAGCTTTTGAAAATGATCTACTTCAAACTAACATTCTGTTGTTGCTCAGCTTAAATCAATTTAAAACACCCAAGAATTTAATGAGAAATATTAAAATATATATAAAGATTAATATTCCTCCGTGATGTGTTTTGAAATTATCTTCATCTATAAAATGAAAATATTGCATTATATATGATTTTTTAAGGTACTTTCAGAGTATTCTCCTGTGCTTTGTCGCTACTCATAAAGAAAATCAACAGAAGAAAAAAATTCAAAAACAAAACTACTAAAACAAATTTCATCCTAGCTAAATTCCTTTCTGCCCAGTATTGAACAATTATTTCTTTTCTTTTAGTCTTTTATAAAACATAATTGACAAAGAAAGACATGAACATATTCATTTCAATAAATTTTGACAAATGCATGTTGTTGTTAAGTATCATCAAGTCAGTTCTGACTCATAGCTACTCTGTATAGGGTTTACAAGGAGCGGTTAATGGATTTGAATGACAGACCTTGCGGTTCACAGTCCAGTGTTTATCCTACAGTGCCAGCATAGACCTGAAAAGAAACAGGTAGCCCTTCTATCAAGGCATAAAATTGTTTTCTCCTGTCTATTCCCGTCTATCCATACCCACACCCCTACTAGAGGGAAGCACAGATATGATTTCTTTCACTCTTGCTTAACAATGCCTATTTTAGAACTTCATAAAAATGAAGTCCATGGTATAGCCAATATTATTCACAAACACCATAATGGAAAGGCATCAATTCTGCTTCAGTTTTCCTTATTCATTGCTCAGATTTTGCAAACTGGTCAGTTGCCTG
>NW_006408604.1:3459918-3466667 GCF_000296735.1 Chrysochloris asiatica
CATATATATATATGCACACATACACACATATATACATACATATTTGTATGTATATATGTTGTTGTTGTTAAGTGCCATGAAGTCGGTTCCAACCCACAGCAACCCTGTATAGGGTTTCTGAGGAGGGGCTGGTGAGCTTGAACCACCGACATTGCAGTTCAAATGGCTTTGCAGTCTGGTGCATTAACCCACAGCGCCACACCAGGATTCTATATATATATATGAATGTAAGTAAAAAATCTTGTACAATATCATAAAAGCCTAAAACCTATATTAAACAAAACATTACAATGTAGAGTTATTGTTTCTCAACAATACACACCATCTAGGTCAATAAACTTCTGAAGGTGGTGTTCCTGTCTCTCTAACCTTTCCCTGGCAAATACTGCATGTTTCAGTTGACACCAAATCAAAATGGCAGTTTTAGCATCCTTGAGGGACTCAAATATTTTCCTTTTCAATGTTCATTCAGTCTTGGGAACAAAAAGATTTCTGAAAGAGCAAGGTCATGGCTGTAGAATCGATAGGGCAAGGTTTCCCAAGGAAATTCTCATAGGACAGCCCTTGTTACCCTTCAAAAATGAGCAGATACATTGTGGTAATGGGGGATGGGGGGGAGGAACTTGCAGTGTAACTTTACTTGTCTTTTTCTTACCAATGCAGTATTCAATTTTCCTAAAATTTCTTTATAATAAGCCCCCGTGATCATCCTATGTCCTTTAAGAATATCTATCAAGATTATGGAGTCCTGATGTGGAGCTGTGGTTAATGCGCTAGACTGCAAAGCTGTTTGAACTACAAGGTTGGCGGTTCAAGTTCACCAGCTGCTCCTTGGAAGCCCTATACAGGGTCGTTATGGGTTGGAATCAACTCGACGACACTTAACAACAACATCAAGATTATACCTTTGCAATCCCTAAAACCTTGTGATTATCTCTCTGGTTTGAACTGGCCCAGCAGATTGGATTTTGCTCTGTGGATGATTTTGGTAACTGTAAAACTAATCTGGGGTTATGATTCATTCCATAAAATCAACTTCATTAGCTTTGATATTACTTAAAAGATGATGGAAAGATTGCTCTTTGAGCTAACTGATCTTTCTAAAATACTTTTGATATCCATAAAACCAAAAACTTGCTGAGGTCAAAATTTTCACTACAAATTGAAAATGTCATATATTATGAGATCCCAGTTCCAATAGCTATCACATTAATGGTCCTATGGTTTTCTTCCACCAGTTTCTGGATCTCAGCCACAGTGTCTTCATTTGTAGATGCTGACACCCTCAAGTCTCGTTGAGGTCTTCTCAGCCTTCCTTAAAACACGCAATCTGTCTTAAAACTGTTGTTTAAAATGGGGCAACACTCATGTATACTTCTGCAAAGTTTTAATAATTTGAGAAGTTGTACACCTGAGTTTTATTAAAAATTTGATATTAGCTCTGACAAGAAAATCCTTTTTTTCCATGGCACAAAAAGTATACTTTGTTTTGAAGGCACCTGAACAAGACTAAGAAAAGGGTATTGTTGAGTGAAATTTTTACAGCCAACTACTGCCACAGAAACATGTTTAAACATGCTTTGTTGAGAATAAGCCTGTGTATGCCTGAACTAAGAAGCACCGGTAGTGTAGTGGTTACAAGTCAGGTTGCTAACCTCAGGGTCTGTTGAGTTGGTTCCAACTCATAGTGACTCTATGTATGGTTCCCAAGGAGTGGCTGGTGGATTTGAACCATCAATCTTGTAGTTAGCTGTCCAGTGTTTGTTTATCTGACAGTGCTACACATACATATATGTTTATATTCTTTTTCCTTGACTAGATATGGAAGTATTGATTTATTTTCAAATAAGTGTTATTATTCATTTATTTCTGGGAACTTTGTTATACCTAGAAACACTCTTTTGTTACATAAAATTTTTTTATTTTATTTTTTCTCTTGTTAAATACTATAGACAGTTCAGTGAAATTCAGAAAGTTTGAACTTCCAGACATTTGAGCAATAGGAAAGAAGAAATAATAAAGTCACCAACTAAATGATGATATATAGTATTTGGAAACAGAAGTTAATTTAATTCTAACACAAATTTTATCACATTGCAGGCTGTTCTGAATCTGTTTGCACAATCCAGAATACCACTGTACTATACTGAACATTAATAATTGTATTTGAGTGGATAAAGTAGAGGGAAGTGTTGGTTATTTTATGTGTATGTAATTAGCTTAAATAGAAACAGAAGTATAAAACAAGTAAAATTCACTATGGTTAATTTAATGAGACAAACTTTTAATATTTAAAGCCAGCTTCTATGGTTATCGTTGTTTTATTTTGACCATTTTTATTTCAATAAATTTAAATTTTAAATTTATTGTTTCTTGGCCAGCAAAAATAAGGAAAGAGATGTTTTACCTAGGTAAGATGACAGGAAGTTCATATGGTAATAGATCACCAAAATGTGTGCCACAAAAATAGGAAAATCTTCTCTGATCTTCATCTTTTAGTGTAACTTTTTATATCAGGTTGTATGTATAGAAATTTTCCTTATAACACATTTTACATGTACTTTCTATCAGATACTATGTAAACCACTTGACATACAGTGACAAACAAGATTCCTTGCTTTCTTGGTTCTTACAGATTAATGGGTTGGGGAATGGGAGAAAGATGTAAACACATGTCTAAATAAGATAATAAAATATTGATATTAAATATGATAACACAGAAGGTAATATGTTAAGAAAGTAAGTAGAGAAAGACTTTGTTAGCCCTTTTTGAGAAAACATTTAAGTGAAGACATAAAATATAAGAATATTTAACTGCTTGAAGAACTGAGGAAATAGCATTTCAGTTTGAGGGAACACCAAATAAAAAGGCCTTAAGATGAGAAATGGAATAGTGCCTTTGGAGTCTATGAAGGAGATTAATGTTACTCACTTGAAGTGACTGAGGAAGAGTAATACAAAATTAAACTAGACAGCATGGTGGTAACCATCCTGTCCAAGGAGCCATATACTGATACAAGATATACTGTCTAAGGCATCCATGGAATCACTAGGGTTTGTGTCTCTAGTGACACCATGGTGTGGTAACTCATAGTGTTGCTCCATCCCCCGCTACATGGACCTCCTGCCACACCAGACCACAGTAATGTTTATTATCAATTTTAATAACATAATAATATGTGAAAAATGTTGTTATAAGTTGCTTAAATACAATATTTTTAAGAGTATGAATACTAACAAATTTTTATAGTATGAATATGGACACTGAAACATAATTGTCTTGTAAAATCCTTCTACATTGAATTACAACATTATTAGCTACAACTGATGTGGCAATATAGGATAAGGACTGACTGCGTACTGCAAGGTTGACACTTCAAATCCACCAATCACTCTTTGGAACTGACTCAATGACACTTAACCAGCAGAAGCCTTTTTAAATTTTTCTCCTTTTCCTTTAATTATCACTTCATTATATATATAAAAAATATTGACATAGGTATACAAATACTGTTTAGGACAATAGTATAGCTAAAACACCAGAAAATTTGACAATATTAGCAACTACAAAAATACTGGTAGTACCAAAAACTACAGTGCATGCAAATGGAACCATCTGAATTGAGCATCTTTGGAATTGGGTAATAATGGCAGAACTGATTGGAGTGCATTCACAGGTTCAAAAAGTATATTATCATAGAGGTTTACCATTATAGGTATATTGATACTTGCAAGCTGAGTTCATTAAAAAAAAATTTGTTGTTATAATTAACTACAGAGATTTTTATAATTACTTTTACATAATACATTTTTCCTGAAACACAGCACAAAAATTTTATAGATTGTCATTTTATTGTCACCCTCTCTGACAGTGTCATATGATGTAGTCCACATTCCTTTTGTACCCTTGATGGTGTCACTGTAAGGTATTTTATTCTAACAGTAATAAGAAATCACTTAAAGGTTTTGTAAAGGGAAGTTATATAATCTGATTATTCTTTTTGAGTGATTCCTTTGGACACACATTAAAGAATATGTTGAAGAGAAAGTAAGAGCAGAATCAGTCAGAGTGAATTAATGCAGTATTCTAGACAAGAGGTCATTTTTACTAGAATTAGGGTGATGGTAGTGAGTAAGACAGAAGCAATTAGATTTTAGACTTTGATCAGACATGAACTGATGGTGAATTAGAATAGGGAGTTGTTCACTGAAAAGACAAGAAGTAAAAGTTTAATATAGAAATCCAATGTTTCTAATTATTCAAATGGGCAGATGTTTGAATTCTTTTCTGCAGGAGTAATATATTTAGGATGAGCTGTAGCAATGGAGTATGATCAAGAATCTCTGTTTTGGGTAAATCAGGTTTGGAACTCTACTGGAATTCAAGTAGAGGTATTAGAAGGTATTTGAACATGACTTTGTAACTTAGGAGAGCTATTGGTGCTGGAGCATCATTTGAGAACAATCTAGAGAGAGGTTATTTTTTAAACACAGTGATGGATAGGTCTTAGAAATTATCTAGACTTTTTATAGCCGTATTTTTTCCTGTTTCTAAATCTGGGTAGAGAAGCACTCTCAGTGATTTGACTGTTCCTAACTTTGTGGCACTGTAGAATAGGCACTAGATCAAACCCACCAGCCACTCCTCGGAAACCATATACAGGGTTGTTATGAGTCAGAATTGACTTGACTGCACTTGAAAACAACTCTTGTTAGTTATTATCTGTGTTTGATCTAATCCATGACCCATGAATATCGATTAAAATGGGACAATATAGCTGAGAAACTTTTTTCACAGGATTATGTAGGCCCAAATGAGAAAATGTAATTTAAAGAATTTTGTAACTAGATAAGGATGAAAGGCAATTTAAAATGATACACTAACTTACACTGGATCTTATTTCTTAATTTAAAAGCTAAGGTAATGTAAAGAACACAGTTTCAGTAATTGTTCATTATAATTTGCACCAGTGGACTTTAAAATGCTCACATATTTAGAGTTTAATAGGCTAACTAAATATTGCAATAAAATCCTTTCTTTGCTTTACGCCTTTGACATAATAGTAATGAGCACAATCATCTATGACTTACAGAGTGCCACGTAGCAGTACTAAACCCACTAATTCAACAGTAGTTCCTCCTGGAAGTTTGTTTTTATCCAGAAAAAATGATATTTGACAAAATCTAAATACCTCTTATTTAACACTATTAACACATGACTTATTTCTATTTTTAAAATCTGTCATGGTAAGTAAATTTTGCTTTTTAAATTTACTGTAACAACTTCCTACCTACTTGAAGGATGGTAGAGCAGTAATTTTTTACTACTGTATGTTGACATAGAGCTAATCACTCTCTGTTTTGAACTGGATGATTTCAAAACTTTTTTATTTTTCCTTAGCCTAAAGTTGCTAACTATCATGGGACCAAATTTTTCAAAGCATACACAATTACTTAATCAGATCCTAGACATTAATTGATCATCCAATCAGTGTGACTTTAGGAAATGAAAGCAATTTTGCAGAAAAAACAGGTACAAAAAAGTATTTAATATCCATGTGTTTTAAGCATGATTAATATCAATAACAGTGGGCAAATTCACTCAGAGTACCCAGGTCACTTACAACAAGGGAGACTGCTTCTGTGACAGTCTGGCAATATGTTTTAAGCACTGCTGCTGTATTTCTCCAAGATTACTTCTACTCTCTTCAGGATTTGGTTCCACATGTTCCCACCTGACATCCGGAAAATCAATCTGAAATAAGGGGATGATTTGCCATTTATTAAAGGTGCCTCTAAAGTTCATTATTAATTTAATACCCTCCACCTTACATTTGTAGAACCTAAAGGTAAAGGAAATTTCCTCTTTTCAATGCTATTTTTTCTTTTTAAAGAGAATTCTTAGAATTTGTACTTGATAAACATACATGATATCTGATTAATCCTCAATTATTTATACAAATGGTATATAATACAGAATGGAGACCGTAAGAAGTATCCATTACCTTCAGAGGATGGAAAGTCTTATTGAGGAGGAAAGGCACATACACTTATCCTCACAATGGTGTTATTTCCAGCTGCTGTTGAGTTGGCCCTAGATTCATGATGACGTCATGCCATGCACAATGAAATAAAACACTGTGTGGTCCTGTGCCATTTAGTTTAGATTGGACCAGTGTGATCCATAGTGTCTTTAATCAATTATTTTCAGAAGTGGATTGCTAGGTGTTTCTTCCTAATCTATGTTAGTCTGGAAGCTCTGCTGAAGCCTGCTCAGTGTCAGTGAAACAAACCACCACTAACAGATAAGTGGTAGCTGAGCATGATGTGCATTTTCTGGGGACATTGGGGGACATTGATGGTTCAGTAGTAGAATTCTTGATTGCCATGTGTTTGCTTTCTGGTGAATAAACAGCTAAAATAAAGGATAACATATGCATAGTAGCCCAATGGTGTGCCTAAAACCAGTAACAGAATATACAAGACTATTTGCTTCTTCTAGCTGTGACTGACTAACTGTGGGCCTAGTCCCAGATTTCCTTTGAATGCAGTGCTTCAGTAGATTAACTACATTGCATGTGCTGTTATGAAACCAATTTGTCACACAAACTCCTGCCATAAGCCTGAATGATACATTTCTGATTTCAAGAACAAAAGCATTTATGGAGCTCTTCCATTCTGTATTGTGTTGTTGTTGTTAAGTGCCGTCGAGTCGGTTCCGACCCATAGCGACCCTGTACAGGGTTTCC
>NW_006408604.1:3473073-3474402 GCF_000296735.1 Chrysochloris asiatica
AGCTGTTTCTCTTCATTTTGAGGTGTGCCCCATCAGCAAATGAAGGGCCCGAGGGCTTCACTCACTAGGGCTTTACTCCATTTGTGTCATCACAGTCAACTCTACTTTGAGGAGGCAGCTCTTCCCCAGTCTCATTTTGAATGCCTTCCAACCTGAGGGGCTCATTTTTTGGCACAATATCTGATAGTGTTTCTCTGCTATTCATAGGATTTTCAGTGACTAAATATTTGTAAGTAGTTTGTTTCTTCTTCTTCCTAGTCTATCTTCATCTGGAAGCTCATCTGAAAACTGTCCATCATGGATGAATCTTGTTGTTTGTGTTAGGTGACCTTGAGTCAGTACCACTCATAGCAACCCTATGTACAACAGAATGAAACACTGCTCAGTCCTGGGCCAACCTCACAATTGTTGCCATGCTTGAGCCGACTGATGCTGCCACTTGGCCAATCCATCTTGCTGCGTGTCTTCCTCTTTTTCTCTGACACTCTACCTTACCAAACATGACATCCTTCTCCAATGATTGGTCCCTCCTGACAATATGTCTGAAGTATGAGAGACTAACTTTGGCCATCCTGGCCTCCAAGAAGCACTCTGGCTGCACTTCTGCCAACACAAATCTGTTAGTTCTTTTGGTAACCCGTGACACTTTCAATATTCTCCTCCAACACCATAATTCAAAAGCATCAATTCTTCTGCTGTCTTCCTTATTCACTGTCCAGCTTTCATATGCATATGAGGTTATTGAAAATACCATGGCTTGTGTCAGGTGGCACCTTAGTCCTTAAGCTGACATCTTTGTTCTTCAACACTTTAAAAAAGATCTTGTGCAGCAGATTTGCCTAATGCAATATGTTGTCTGATTTCTTGACTGCTGCTTCCATGAGTGCTGTACCCTACTGGTATTTAAAATACTCATGGCATAGCTTCCAGAATCACAGCAACTCACAAGCCACCACAGTATGACAAAGTGGCAGATGAGTGGTGGGTTTAGAGGGCTAGAAGTCTGAAATCAGGTGCTAGCTGTAGAGGAATTCTTCCCAGTACTGTCAGTGATGGCGGAGATACCTGTCTCTTCCATTCTATTTCTTTTCTCTTTGGTGAACTTCAAGTGGCTTGGCATCTATTTTCCCCATATATGATTGCTCACTTTCTTGGTTTATCTCTTTTATATCTCAAAAGAGGTTGGTTTTAAGACATATCTTAAATAAATAGTATCTCATCAACATAACACAAACCCATTTCAAAATGTGTTAGAAACCACAAGCATGGTTCTTCTGAATGTCATGAGGTCTTTACCAACACATAGCAACCCTGTATGGGTTTGTTGTT
>NW_006408604.1:3474502-3478336 GCF_000296735.1 Chrysochloris asiatica
TAACCACTATGCTACCAAATATATGTACAGCTCTGGTCATTCTTCCTTTTAATTCACATCTGCCTACATATTTTTATGTTGGTGCTTTCTTTGCCACTTTCCCACCTTGCGTCACTAACTCTCTTCATTGCTCCCCTTTATAGTTGGCCACCATGGAGTCCTGGTGTGGCACTGTAGGATAAGTACTGGACTACTAACCACAAGGTCATTGGTTCAAACCCACTAGCTGTTCTTTTGAAACTCTATATAAGGTCATTATGAGTCAAAACTTACTCAGTGGCAAACAACATGGTTTCTACTATGTCTTCATGACTTGAATATCATCCAGGTAGCTATTTTGAATAAATGTCCCTAGTGTTCATCCTCTCTCGCCGTGTCCATATGGTATAATAGGATCTTTCTCAGGCCCCTATAATTGTCAACTTGTTTAAAAACAAACAAACAAACAAACAAACAAACAACAAAACTCCCACACAAATGTAACTTATTTATGAAGTTAGAAGAAAAAAGGATGCCTTTTGACTGGGTGTCAACTGGGGTGAGTATTAAGAAAGATGTTATAGCAGAGGTAGTTTGGGAGTGAGGGGGAAATCATCCTTCTACTTGTGGACAAAAAGTGTTCTGTGTTCTAAGGACCTAGCCTCAAATATCAGACCATTACTTCCCCTAATATTTCTGATAATGTAGGCCAGTCATGAAATAAAATGTTAAGTACTGTGGAATGGGTTCCAACTCATAGCGACCCTGCACAGAGTTTCCGAGGCCTCAAATCTTTAGGGGAGCAGAAAGCCTCATCTTTCTCCTGCCGAACAGCTGGTAGTTTTGAACTACCGACCTTGAGGTTAGCAACCCAATTCGTAACAACTACCCTACCAGAGCTAGGTAAAGTAAAATATTATAGGGAATTGAGTAGCCTAGAATTGTTGTTTAAGGAGGAGGCCCATTTGAATAAAGGGGAAAAAAAATGAAATTTTCTGTTATCTAGGTTCAGATAAGTGGACTAAAGGACTATGTTTAGAAATGACTTTTTGTTATTTTATTGACCAGAAATACAGATCTATATCATTCATTTGACATGTATTATATCACAACATTGTGATAAATGCTGGAGATAAGACACTGTCAGTGATGTCAAAGAAGTCCCCATTAATTTTAATGTAGGGGTCCTGATGTGATGCTGTAGGATAAGCACAAAACTTCAAGGTTGATTTGAACCACAAGGGTGTGATTCAAACTCACCAAGTGCTTCTTGGAAACCTTATCAGGGTGGCTATGAGTCAGAACCAATTCAAAGGAATTTAACAACAGCATCATTGTTAATGCCAGATTGATCTTGGCTGAAAGCAGGGAATATCAGGCAGATTTTTGCTTGTGTTTTATTGACTTTGCAAAAGGAGCTCTGGTAGCGTAATGGTTATGAATCGGGCTGTGAGCCGCAAGGTTAGCAGTTCGAAACTACCAGCGGTTCTGCGGGAGAAAGATGAGGCATTCTGCTCCCGTAAAGATTTACAGCCTCAGAAACCCTATTTAGGGTCACTATGAGTTGGAACTGACTCCATGGCACTTAACAACAACAACAATTGACTTTGCAAAGGCATTTGACTGTGTGAACCAAAACAAACTATGGATTGAATTGCAATAAATGGGAATTCCAGAACACTTTATGGTGCTCATGCAGAACCTGTACATACCAAAAGAGGCAATTGTTTCACCAGAATAAGGGGGTATTGTGTGGTTTCAAATCAAGAAAGGTGTATGTCAGAGTTGTATACTTTTACTATAATTATTAAATCTGTGTACTGAGCAAATAATTGAAGAAACTGGATTATATTAAGCACAAGGCATTAGGATTAATGGAAAACACATTAACAACCTGAATATGCAGATGACACAACTTTGCTTGCTGAAAGTAAAGACAACTTGAAGCACTTACTGAAATTCAAAGAATATAACCTTTAGTATGGATTATACCTCAATGTAAAGACCACAAAAATCCTCACAATTGGATTAATAAACAGAAAAATTTGATTGTCGAGGATTTAATTTTACTTGGATCCATAATTGATGCAGCAGTCAAGAAATCAAATGACATATCACATTGGGAAAATCTATCCTGTAAGATCTCTTTATATTGTTAAAGAGCAAATATGTCATTTTGAGGACTAAGGTTCACCTGGCAAGATGCAAGCCATAGTGTTTTAATTATCTCATATACATGTGAAAGCTGGACAATGAATGAGGAAAACTATAGCAGAATTGACTCATTTGAACTAAGGCCTTGGTGAAGAAAATTGAAAGTACCAGTAGAACAAACAAGTCTGTCTTGGAAGAAGTATAGTCAGAATGCTCCTCTGAAATGAAGATGGCAAGATTTAATGTCACTTAGCTTGGACATATTCTCAGGAAGGACCAGTCCCTGGAAAAGGACATCATGTTTGATAAAGCAGAGGATCAACAAAAAAGAGGAGTACCCCCAAGGAGTTAGGCAGACACAGTGGCTGTAACAATGGGCTCAAATAAAACAACACAATTGTAATGATGGTGCGGGATCTGGCAGTGTTTTATTCTGCTAAGAGTCAGAGCTGGCTCAGTGGCACCTAACAACAAAAACTGTGAGGAGAAACATAAGAGTGAAGTAATGCCAAAGCCAAAGATTATTCAGTAAATGAGAGAGAGAGAGTGATATAGAAAGCAGAGAGAGGGAAAGTAGGATAAAGACTGAAAATTGCCACTTGATTTGGCAACTATGGACAACAGATTACTTCATGACAGTTAAAGGTGATGAGGACCAAAGCCAGATTACAATGGATAGAAGTAGAGGAATACTGAATTATGAGAACAACAGTAATTCAAACAACTCTGCTCTTACTTCTTAACATTATGATAGAGCCACTTTGCTAGATGGCCAAAACCTGCCTTGCTTGTTTTTGTTATACAATGGGAAGTACATAAACATTTTTGCAAACTAAGAAGAAAGACTTTGTAGAAAAGGAGAAGTTGAAAATTCAGGAACGAGACAATTATTGATGATAAACGTCTTGAAGAATACGGTAGTATCTGGAGTAAAACACACATCTAGAGGCATACCTCTTGTTCTATGTCTGGAAAACAGCTGAGTAGTTGTGTGCAGGAAGAGACAGGGCAATAAGAGAGACCCAGGTGGATGCACTCAATGATACCCTTTTTATCCATCTCCATTTCTGAATGCAGGTCTACTTCACCTCTCCCTGTCAACATATTACCTTTTGAGCCAGAAAGAGTTACTGGTTTGAAGGAATCAGGGTCTATGACATATCATGTGCCTTATAAAACTGGAGTGGCTACAGTTGTCACATCAACTGGCCCATTTAACTGATAACCAGACAATCAGAAAAAGTACAGATCTAAAAGAAATTACATACACCTCACTGTACATAAGTGAAATGTGAAGCAAGGTCAAATATGAAGCAAAGTCATAACATTTTATATTAAACAGCTAAGCTTAAAATCCAGATTTCTTAATTCTTAGCCCAGTGTCTTTGTCTGAGATTCATGCTGACTCCTTAACATACAGACTCTTCTAATTTCCTCATAGCCTCACACTCTTTTGGTGAAAGATTTTGCTCTTAATTTGATTGAGTACGAGGCTAGTGTGGTTATCAGAGGTTTTGACTTTAACATCTTAATAATTTTATTTTAAACATATTATCATCAATTAAATAAATATATCTATATGTTATTATAAGGATCTCTGGTAGCATAGTGGTTATGAATCGGGCTGCTAATCTTATGGTCAGCAGTTTGAAACTACCAGCTGTTCCACAGGAGAAAGATGAGGCTTTCTGCTCCCGTAAA
>NW_006408604.1:3486802-3489563 GCF_000296735.1 Chrysochloris asiatica
CTTTCCTGTAGAGTAGTGATTCTTAGCTGGGGAAAATTATGTCTTCAGAGACCATTTGGCAATGTCTGTATACATTATTGGTTGCCAGAACTAGAGAGGTGCTCCTGCTATCTAGGTAGTTGAAGCCGGTTATACTGCTAAACATCCTATCATGCACAGGAAGGTCACTTACAATGAAGAAATATCCAGTCCAATCTATCCTGGTGTGTTACTGTGGGTTACTGCACTGGGCTGCAAAGTTGGTTTGAATTGCAAGGTAAGTGGTTCAAGTTTGCCAGCTGCTCCTCAGAAACCTTATACAAAGTCACTATGGGTCAGGACAGACTCAACAATTATCAATATTACTTAGGATGAGAAACCCTGTTGCTGCTCAAACAGCAGTTGCTATTTTTTCCTATAGATAAAAGTTCTTCTTCTCTGAAGCCCACATATGAAACTGTCAATGCTTTAGGAAACTGACCACTGTGATCAACCATTAATATGAACCAGTGAGACGTTATCAGTAATAAGGACAAAACATGGAGTTATGGACCACATTTCCTTTATAATCACAAATCACAAAAAGTCAAGAGTTATTAAGGGATAACAAGTATAGTATGTGGATTTATTTCGGTTGTCCCCAACTACTCAGTTAACTGTTAGCCATGTAGGAAATATACAGTAGAAGAGAGTTTAAAGGAACATGACACAATGCAGAGTTGGTGGGAAGTGCCATCAATCCAGTTTCAACTCCTAGTGACTTAGTATAAGCTTTCCAAGACTTATAAATCTTTGTAGGAACACAAAGCCTTATCTTTTCTCCATGGAGTGGTTGGTGGACACAAATCACTGACTTTGTGGTTAGTAGTCCAATGCATAGCCTACAGAGTCACTATGCTCACAATGTAAGTAGGGTGTGGTTGAAATACTGTCTTAGTTATCTAATGCTGTGGATGGCGTTAACAAACAGAAAGGTATTTTTTTCACAGGTTAGGAGGCTAGAAGTTAGTATTCACAGTAGTGGCTCTGGAGAAAGTCCTTGTCTCCTTTCAGCATCTGTATGTCCAGCATGCCTTAGACAATCTCAATGTGTTCATAGTGAAGCAATCTTTTGCTTAATCGAATAGCTTCATAGTATACCGACCCCAGGTCCAAAGGCCCACACATTCCTGGCTTTTCTTCTTTGGTAGCCCCTCTTTCCCTGCTTACTTGTCTCTCCTTTTATCTTTGTAAGATGAAAAATTTGCAGGTCATATCCCCTGAGGAAACCTCTCTTCAAATAGGGATCTATAACAGATCCAATCATGGAAGTAATAGCATTATATTAGACCTCCTCATGGAGGTAATTACATTATATTAGATCTCATCATATGGGGGGTGTTACAATATCTTAACTGCCAAATTCCTGAGAATAGTGGTCCTGTCATATTTTGGGGGAATACATTTCAAGCCATGACAGGTACCAAGTTAATAATATATACTAATGACTGCTTTGAGACAATAGAAAGCAAGATAAATGCACATAATGAATATAATAATGGCAACACTACAACTTCTTCTTCTGTGATCCTATTTTATGGAGAATGGCTTCAAATTTCTATTATATAGATTGTTAGAAAACAGCTTCATGGGTACTGAATGCACAATAAAAGCAGAAGAGGTTTCACAAATCTCAGCAGGTTGGAATATAAGAAGACTATTAAAATGTGTGAACTTGGAAGAAAATTGTTTCTGTAATTGACAGCAAGCTGCTTATCAACCAATACTTGCCGTGTATACTTTAATCTCATAGCCTGGCACTTACCTGCAGGGTCACTGGGGATAGTTGATTTATATCCCACACTCCTGGAGCTATCATTTCTATGGGAGGCTCACTCTGTAATGTCAAGCTGAATAGCCTAGACCCGTGAATGGATTTTCTGCAAAAGACAATATATATATAGTCAGTAGTCACTTCAGGATGAAAGCTATTATTATCTGTAAATGTTTTCTTTTAAATGTAAACATAATCAGCTAGTACAGTGAATGCAATTAGTAGCTAGAAGAGCAAAACAGTGCTCCACAAGCAGAGATTTTCATCAATAGTTCATTTCTAATATACCACATGCTTGCATGGCTCTCTTCATAGATGCCTACACTTATTTTCCACATTAAAAAAATATATTTCCACAATGAATAAATAAATGGTACCTAAGAAGTAGTATTTATTCCTAATCGCCAACAATGGTGAATGCAAGATAGGTCTAACATTTTCAGATTTATATTCTTTGAGTTGCAATAGCCTTTGAGCAAATATAGACTTTAGCTCTTTAGAATATTTTTGTTCTGTAGAGTGACTAAATTCACTGGGTACCTTTGAATACATGAGTTCTAAATTTATAGAAAGAGGATACTTAAAATAACATAAGATCTGCAGAATTAAAACAGTTGTAGGAACTTCACAGGGGAAATGTTTCCATATCCATAAACAGATTATTCATATCTTAAGTTTTCAAAAATCTGTTATAAATTACCATTGTAAATGAAACTGCATATTGCAAGGACTTTAAACAGCAAAGAATTCATGGATCATTTTAACAGATTTAGTAACTTCCAAATTCACAGTTCCTAATAGGATTTTTGGTGTGGTGCTGTGGGCTAATGCGTCAGACTGCAAACTCATTTGAACTGCAAGATTGGTGGTTCAAGCTCACCAGCTGCTCCTTGGAAATCCTATAAAAGGTCACTATGGGTTGGAATCGACTCAATGGCACTTAACAACAACAACAATAGGATTTTTTTT
>NW_006408604.1:3489864-3492374 GCF_000296735.1 Chrysochloris asiatica
TCTTGAAAATTTGTAACTTATCTTCATATTCCAAGAAGAGTCTTATATAGTCAGTCTCACTTACCCCAGCACCCTTCCCCAATGGCCATTAAAATTCACTAATTTATGTTATTGTTGTTAAGTCCCTTTGAGTTGTCTATGACTCATACTGACCCTATGTACAATAGAACAAAACACTGTCTGGTTCTGTGCCATCCTCACAATTGCTGTCATGTTTGACCCCATCATTGTTGTTGTTATGCCAGTCTATCTTCTTGTGAGTCTTCCTCTTTTTCAATGATCTACTGTAGTAATATAATGTCCTGTTCCAGGGTCTGGTCCTTCCTCACAACATGGTCCAAAGTATATGAGATAAAGTTTTGCCACCTTGTTTCCTCATTATGACTGTACTTGTAGGAGATATTTCTTTGTTCTTCTGGCAGTATATGTTACTTTGCAACATTCTTCATCAACACCATAATTCAAATGCATCCATGATTCTCCAGTCTTCCTTACTCATTGCCCAATATTCAAATGAAAATGAAGCGACTGAAATATCATGGCTTAGGGAAGGGGCACCCTAGTCCTCAAACTGACATCTTTGCCCACAAACATTTTAAGGAGTCTTTCACAGTAGATTTGCCCAACGCATTAAGTTGTTTGATTTCTTGACTACTGATCCCATTAGCACTGATTTCTACTCATAGTGAAATAATCACCATTAAAGCCAGATGTGCTAATGTTTTGTTAAAGCTAAGGTGATCTGAATCTGAAAAGATAAAGTTTAGTAAAAAAATGCATTTATCCTTTCAAAGAAAGTTTGCTTATTTCTATACCTGGACTCCTGACAGGTATATAAAATACAGTGTATCCCAAACTGAATTAATTATCTTACTATGTTGAATCTGTTCTTACTCCAACATTCTTTATTTCAGGTAAAGGCATTGCTATTGACTCAGACTTTGATTTTTATCTCCATTTTCTTATTTATTTCCTTTTTATATTTGAACACTTTTCTATTCAAGAAAGCTCCAAAAATTTATTTATTTAATCTAAGATTTGGCCCTTATGATCTTTAAGTTAGACCACTAATATACACTTTCATAACAAGTCTTCATGGATCCAATAGTTTGGTTTTCCTGGGCATCTACATTATTGCTAAAAAAAAAAAAAAGCAAAACATTCCAAGACAACTTGTTGAGTATATAATTATGTCCAAACCTAGTACCCAATCTGGTACCATAATGCTCTCCCACCTTTTACCATTGCACACCATATAATTTATTCTTTAGTCTTAACTAACTTTGAAAATGTTATACTTTTCTGAATCTATGTGTTTGTACTTGTTATTATCTTATGATTTTATCATCCCCTTTGCTTACAATGTTTCATGAGAATTTATTCATTTACAAAGACATTAAAATGCCCTTCACTGAGAGGCTATTCTCAAACTTCATGTATTTCTTTGCCTTCCCTAAGAAATGCTCATTATTATCCTAACTGTGCCCTACAATGGAAACAGCTTTTGTCACATCACGTCAAAGTTAGGTATAAAAGTGTTTTCCATGCTAGATTTTGTATTCTTTGAAATTCCTGGCTTGGTATTATGCGTTCACTCATTTTTATAATAGTGTTTAAAACAATGTTTAGTGCATAGTAGTTATGTATTAAATTTATATTAAATATGATTGAATTGAACCACTAGCATTTTGCACTTCATGTGTAGAGTATATTTTATCAGGATTATGATGAATCCTAATTACCTAGTATTATTGTAACTTCCACAAATTGGTGATTTTAATACCTAGAAATTTATTCTATCAGTTTAGAGGGTTGTTGCTGTTAGGTGCCATTAAGTTGGTACCTACTCATGAGACCCTATGAACAGCAAAACGAGACACTACCCTGTCCTGGGCTAACCTCACAATACTTGCCACACTTGAGCCCACTGATGCTGCCACTTTGCCTATCCATCTCTCTGGGGTCTTCCTCTTTTTCTCTGACCCTCTCTCTTACCAAATATGATATCCTCTCCAGTGATTGGTCCTTCCTGACAATATGTCCGAAGGAAGTTTGGCCATCTTGGCTTCCAAGGAGCACTCTGGCTGCATTTCTGCCAACACAGATCTGTTGGTTCTTTTGGCAGCCCATGGTACTTTCAATATTTTCCTCCAATACCATAACTCAAATGCATCGATTCTTCTATGATTTTCCTTATTAACTGTCCAGCTTTCTCATGCATATGAGATTATTGAAAATACCATAGCTTGCGGCAGGTGTATTTTAGTCTTAAAGCTGATATCTGTGCCCTTCAACACTTTAAAAAGATCTTGTGCAGCAAATTTGCATAATGGAATACATCTTTTGATTTCTTGGCTGCTGCTTCCATGAGTGCTGATGGTTGATCTAAGACAACCTCAATCTTTACTCCGTTGATTACAATGTTGTTTATTGATCCAGGGTGAGGATTTTTGAGGATTTTTCAGCAATCCATACTGAAGGTTGTGGTCTTTGATTTTCATCAGTAGATC
>NW_006408604.1:3501214-3504311 GCF_000296735.1 Chrysochloris asiatica
AAAAAAAAAATCTATACATGGCTGCGTATATAAATCATTATATTGTTGAAATGTTTTAATGATGATTGAGAACAGCCCTTGATTTTAGTCTACTACATTGAAAAAGTAGAGCTGAAAGTTAACCAACTTAAATTTTACAAAAAAACTTTAAGATAACAAATGATTTTTTTCAAAACAACACAGACTTCCATTTTGTAATCTAACGGAGACCTTGTAAAACAGGACCAAAATATTCAATGAATAACACTCTCATTAAATATTTAGCCTCCTGAGGCTTGATTTCTTTATTTTACATATCTAGACATGTTGTTAGAAAGTATCTGTCAAGAGAACAGAATTTGCAAACATTATTGGTTGGATATTTTTTATATAATCCAAGGTAATCTAGAAGGATAGAGATTTTTAATCTTCTTTAACCCTTTGAAAAGAGTTAGGATCTAGAAGTAGCTAAACATAAAGACATCTAGAGTGGGGAGAGTCTTTGAGGGGATATTTACTAGTAAAGAGTTCATATGGTGAGGATAAATGACTCTGTGTTGGGGGTATCCTATTTGAACAAGACCAATCTGATGTGAACTGGGAGACGCAGACTTCAAAAAGGTCTATGATACCTTTGAGCGCACAAATCAGTCAGGGAGTATTTACAAGCTCAGATTAATCTGGGAGAGCCCAAATCATGAGCCTTATTAGCTGCAGGCTTCATCTGTAAATTGCTGTTGAGCAAGCAGCTACCAGAGGTCCTGGTGTGATGCTGTGGGTTAATGCACTGGACTGCAAAGTCAGTTTGAACTGTAAGGTCAGTAGTTCAAGCTCATCAGCTGCTCCTCAGAAACCCTATACAGGGTCACTATGGGTCAGAACCAACTTGATGGCACTTAACAACAAGCAACTACAAGCTTAAAAAGTGGCATCACTTTGGCTATCAGAATTCAGGCCAAAGGATGTTTCTTTTCTGATCTAGTGTACCCTGACACCGTCTTAGACAGAGAATCAGCATGTAGATAGGTTATCTGTCTTAGAAACTGGGCATTTTTACCCCAAAGAGACAGCATATTTCTAAAAGGGCTATTTACATTGTTGAATAGACTAATATTTTATCATGAAGTTATTTTCTTAGTTACTGGTTAGGAGCACATGAGGAAGAGTGTGATATGTTAGTTGCATTTATTTCCCCCATTTAAATTGTGAAATAAGTTATATTTATTATCATACTCTATTTATATGTCTTGTCTAACTTCACTCTTAGAATTTGGATGATATAGCTGATATCTACAGAGGACTATGCTAAGCATCTGCTATTTATCTAATTGAATGGATTCTGTAACAACAGTCACCATGGTCTTAATACTTAGGCATTGGGACAGAATGAAATCAGATCATTTGATGTAGATGTGTAGGTGAGGAAGGTATCAAGAGAAAGAGAGTAGGGCTGGACTCCAGAACTTCAGACTATCCTCCAACCAACACCTCCTTCCAGACACTCTAGGACTATAAATATGAAACTCACTGTTCATCTCTCTTATACTTTGTAACTGTGATTAAGACGTCATTAAAAAAGAGGGTTATACTGCTAAACATAACATTTCAGAACATTTGTTCTGGAATATTTCTAAGGGCCTTTTAAATTTAAATATTGAATAGAACTAGAAAAATGAAACCAAAATTTGTAGCATTAGGAGAGCAAATGGGCTGGTTTATCCTGTCATGTCATAGATTCCTCAAGCAATAAAATAAACATTTGCATGAAATAATTTTTTGTTTCAGGTTTCAGTGTTCCCATGGCATGGTTTTCTGGAACCAGAGAATAAAACAACAACAACAACAACTCTAGCATTGGGCAGCAGGCGAGACCAGAGGATCTTATATTATTAAACTCTTTGGGAGTTTGCCACAAATAGGTTTCATTCCTCAGAGCAGAGTGAAGTTAGGACCAAGGCAGAAGACCCTTACATTGTGATAAGTTTTTCACAGTGTATTCATGGAGAAAAGGTACCTAGGGGTAGGAAGGGACCCAATATGATGTAGTATAATGTGAAGAGAACACAGAAGATCTGTATATTAGTTCTTGTTCTATTCCTAAGTGATCTGGAGATCTGTAGCAAGTTCCTTAATCTCAGAGATCTTCATCTACCAATGAGATACGTGGACTAAAGGAGATGTGAATATTTGTCTTAGAAAGAAGAATTTGCTTTTAATAGGGAACTCCTGCCCGCAACTTTTTCTGCTATTAGATTTTTGAGGCTCTATCTGAAACAACAATTCAATTGTCTAAGGGATCAAATTATTTTGAGATTAATATATCCTTTTAGACTTATCAAAATTCCTCAGAAGAATCTAATGTCCAAGCTTTAATTTACATGGTCAAAATGCTGATGGCCAGGTCTTTACACAAATCAAATAAATTAGACTATTTGGAGAATCTTGTGCTTTAGTATATTTTTAGATCTTCTCAGAAGACTCTAGTATTAAAACAAGGTTTAGAACCTCTTAATTGAAGTTATTGTTGTTAAGCGCTGTCGAGTCAATTCTGAGTCATAATGACCCTGTATAAGGTTTTCATGGAGAAGCTGGTGGGTTTGAACCACTGACCTTAGAGCTTAACACCATTTAGAAATACAGATTAACCCTGCAGGAGATGACATGTTAGAATTTTTCAAGACCAATGACTTATTCATTGCAAATATCTATTTTTCAGCAACACATATGGTGATTATACATGTGGAACATGCTAGATCGATTACATAAAGATCAAATTGACTATTGCTGTGGAAAGAGATGATAGAGAAGCCAATATCATCAGTAAAAGTTCAGGGTCTACTATGAAACAGACCATCAATTGCTCATATGTAAGTTCAAGTTGAACCTGAAGGAAATTAAAATAAGTCCATGAGAGACAAAGTACAACCCTGAATACAAAGTACAAACTTGAATTTAAAGACCATCTCAATAATAGATTTGACATATTGAACACTAATGATGAAAGACCAGATCAACTGTGGGATGACATCAGGCATATAATATTAGGGGACCTCAAAAATTAATGGGACCCAAGCGTTGTTGACCGTCTAAACCATAGGCTCTGAGGATCAGACTCTAG
>NW_006408604.1:3504842-3511251 GCF_000296735.1 Chrysochloris asiatica
GCATGTATCAGGGCTATATCCTTTCATCAGATTTATTCAATCAGAGTATGCTGAGAAAACAGTCTGAGAAGTTGTACTATGTGAAGGAGAACTCAGCATCAGAAGTGGAGGAACACTTCTTGATAATTTGTGATATGTAGATGACACAACACAAACTTGGTTTGTTGAAAGCATTGATTGTGATACAAACAAAAAGCCACTAAAAAGACAAGAAAGAATAAAAAGATCAAATTGGATGTCAGAAAGCCTCTGAAACTTGCTATTGAACATAAAGTAACTAGAACTAATGAAGAAATTATTAAACAAAAAAGTTGAGCAGAAGATTTTGAAGGACTGCTTGAGAAGACAAAGTAAAAATATAATGAAATATAGAAAGACTTGGAGTTGGAAAACAAAAAGGGAAAAATACGCTCAGAACTTCTCAACCTGGAAGAACTGAAGAAATACTTCAAGCTTTGAGACACAATACTGAAGAATTCTTAGGGCAAAATATGAAATTATGTTGTTGTTGTTGTCAGGTGCCATCGAGTCGGAACCAACTCATAGCGACCCCATGCACAGCAGAACGAAACAATGTCCAATCCTGGGCCAACCTCATTACCGCCGCCACACTTGACGCCATCAATGATGTCACCTGGCTGATCCATCTCGTTGGGAGTCTTCCTCTTTTTCACTGCCCCTCCACCTTACCCAGCATGACATCCTTCTCCAGCAACTGTTCTCTCCGGACAATGTGTCCAAAGTATGAGAGACGAAGCTTAGCCATCTTGGCCTCCAAGGAGCACTATGGTTGCACTTCTTCCAAAACAGATCTGTTGGTTCTTTTGGTATTATGTAGGAAATTATGTAGGAAACATAAAAAGAAGATGGCAGGGATACTCATTCTACCAAAACTTGGTTGATATTCAACCACTTAAGGAGGTAGCGTATGATCAAGGACTGATGATACTGAAGAAGTCCACACTGCACTGAAAGCTTTGGTGAAAAACAAGGCTAAAGGAATTGATGGAACACCAATTGAGATTTTTCAACAAATGCATGCAACTCACTTGTCGATGCCAAGAAATTTGGAAAACAGATAGCTGACCAACTGACTGGAAGATAACTGTATGTGTGCCCATTCCAAAGAAAAGTGATCTATCAGAATGCAGACTTTATCAAACAATACCATTAATGCTACAAGTAAGTAAAATTTTGCTGAAGCTATTTCAAAAATGGGTGTGGCAGTGCATTAGCAGGGAACTGCCATAAATTCAGATTGGATTCAGAAGATGATGTAGAATGAGGGGAACATCACTGATTATGTCAGATGGATCTTGACTAAAAGCAAAGAATACCAGAAAGATATTTACCTGTGTTTTATCGATCATGCAAAGGCATTTGACACTTTTATTGACTATGCAAAGACACCACACTTTTCTCCATGAACACACTGTAAAAAATTATGGGTAATGTTGCACACACTGGCAATTTCAGAACACTTAGTTTGGCTCATTTAGTTCTACCTCGTGCCCGTACATAGACCAACAGGCACAAGGTGTAACTTCATAGTTTAAAAATCATGAAGGGAAGGCATGTATCGGGGCTGTATCCTTTCAGCAGATTTATTCAATCAGTATGCTGAGAAAACAATCTGAGAAGCTATAGTATGTGAAGGAGAACTCAGCATCAGAAGTGGAGGAACATTGATAATTTGTGATATGTAGATGACACAACACTTTATTTGTTGAAAGTGAAGAATACTTGAAGTACTTACTGATGAAGATCAAAGAATACAACATTTAATACAGACTTCAATTCAGTATTAAGAAAATAAAAATCCTCACAACTAGGCCGATAAGCATCATAATAAACAGAGAATGAAATCATGAAGTTGACAAAGATTTCATTTTACTTGGATCACAGTCAATGCTCAAGGATGCAGCAGTCAAGAAACCAGACGATGTAATACATTGGGAAAACCTACTGCAAAAGACTTCTTTAAAGAGTTAAAGAATGAAGATTCATTTTGAGGACTAAGATGCAACTGGCCTAACCCAAGTCACAGTATTTTCAATAGCTTTAAATGCGTGTGAAAGAATGAGTAAGGAACAGTGTGAAAGAATCAGTGCATTAGAATTATGATATTTGAGATGCATATTGAAAGTAGCATGGACTGTCAGAAAATCTTGAAGAAGTACAGCCAGAATGCTCCTTGGAAGCAATGGTGATGAGACTTCATCTTACCTACTTTGAACATGTAATCAGGAGGGATCAGTCTCTGGAAAAGGATATCATGCTTGGCAAAGTAGACAGTCAGTGAAAATGTGGAAGACCTTTGACTCAATGGATTGACACGATGGCTGCAACAATGGGCTCAGACATACTAATGATTGTGAGAAAGGTACAGGATGAAGCAGTGTTTCATTCTGTTGGAATTAGGAGAGCTATGAGTCACATTCAACTAGTTGGCAAAAGGAATAAGATCTGGATTTCTTTAAGCTATTTAACCTGGAGAGAAACAGAGTTTCTGATTTACATGAGAATCAATATTTTGGACATAAGTTTACAAATGTTATTCAACTTCTCTTTGAAGTAAGTTGTGCTTTCTGATGTTTCATTATCCACAATTTTGAGACTTTCCCTTAGGGAAATACCAGCTACTATCAGGCTCAGAGGACATCACTCTCAGATGGACACATTCTATAATCATCCACTGATAAGTTTGTACCAGTGGTAGAATATGACAAACCAACACGGTGATGCATTTACTATTTTACGCATCTAGAAGAAAGCTATGAAGATTATCTTGAAAGCAAAAAAATATTTGTAACTTCTTATATACTTAAGGTTTATTGTTTATCTCTAAGGTACAAAGTAGTATGCTAAATGATGGGCAGGAATAAATTGACTTTTTTCAATTAATAACTAGAAATAGTACTCTAAAAACATGTTAAATTTACAAATCCTAGAGGTGTCGCACTGTAGGGTAAGCACCGGACTCCTAACTGCAAGGTTAGTGGTTCAAACCTACCAGTTGCTCCTTGTAAACCCTATAAGTATTGCTAAGAGTCAAAATGGACTCAATGGCACTTAACAACAACATATATAGTGAAAGTTCTTAGCCTACAAATCAGGTTTTTGAAATGTCTGCTAACAGCAGTAGGTATTTCTTTTAGGACTAAACTGTTTTTATAGACTAGAATTTTTATTGCATTCTAAATTTTCTAGAGGGATCATTTTTTTCCCAATTTAGTTTCCCAAGCAAACTTCTATTGATTGCTTATTTAAATGGGGCACTATATTAGATGATAGATATTACAAAGGTAAATACATTTACTGTCCTCAAAGAACATACACATGGAAATAAGAGAAAGTATGGGAACAATAAAGTCTACACACATCAGATAAGAATTAATATAACAAAGGAGATTTTAAAAACTTGTCACAGTTGCTTTGATGATAATTTAAATATATTATAAAAGTGTGGGAATTAAAACTAAGGCACAGTTTTGAAAAACATTTTTATTTTACCAAATCTTTTTAAAACAGTAAGGGCTAAAACATTTTTATCTATCCTTAAAATTTAAATTTTAGTTCTAATTTTTTTTTTGGACGGGCTTGAAAATTACAATTTGATTCTAAAGTAAGTCTTGCAATGTAAAAAAAATAACTGAGCTTGTTTATTTAAACTATTTTTGCCCTAGGAGAAAAATATAGTTGAATTTATAAAATATTCTAACTATTAATAATCTCAAAGCCTTATGGTTAAATCAACAGTGCATTTTGCAAGGGTCATGGGGAGAATGGTTGAATTCATAGCTTTCTTTTCTAAAAACTAACCTCTTGAAGTTATCAGTAGGTCAGTAAACTATTTACATTGCACAATTTTGTTTCTCCCAGGATTGTTTGACTTCCATTGTTTCTAAATGACAGCATTGACTCACATCAGTCTGAATTACTAATTGCAGAGAAATTGGCTATTCCACTAAGGAAAGGCAGTTGAGATTGGTTATGCTGGGACCATTGCATTGTAAATGACCTTGCTGACAAATTGAGCATAAATCTGGTTTCTAAAGCCATTTACACATTTTGATTTTCAGTTCTGCTTTCAACAGTTAAGACTTGCATTGATGTTGTTAAGTGCCATTGAGTTGGTTCTGATTCACAGCAGCCCTGTGCAGGATTTCCGAGGAACAGCTTGTGGGTTTGAATCACCAACCTTTTGGTTAGCAGTCCAGTGGTTAAGCTATAGTGCCATATAAATTTTAGAATAAAATGCTTTATTGATATCCTCATAATGCCTAAATACTGGGCAACATTTGGTTCCAAGGAAGTTTTTTTTTGTTTTTTTTTTCCCCTAGATAGAAGTTTCATTCATCAAAAGTGATGTACTTACTCTTTTGGAAACAATGGAAGACAAGTCCAGGCCAATAAATTTGTATTGTTGGTTGCACAGTCAATCCCAAACAATTTTATAGTAAGCATGGATTCCCTTGGAAGATACTTTAGTTCAAGAGGAAAATTGATTCTGAAAAACAAAGAAGTACCATATTGATGCATGATTGTGCCAGACATGAAGAATATGATCAGAATTCACTGGTCTTGTAATTCTCAGTTGAACTTTGATGACAACTTATTTAAATAGTGAGTGAGCATTTGAAGACTAATATCAAAATCAGTTAGAAGAGTTAATGACTGAGGTTGGTCCAGCTGAAGCTTTAGTATTGAAAGCTTTAGTATTGAAAGCCTCCATACACTAAGAGGTCTAATCTGGATGATAGGGAGCTATCCTTACTCAGGGTTTCAAACAAGACAACTCATTGGTGACTTTATATGTATATATATAGCTCTGGTAGCATAGTGATTACAAATTGGGCTGTGAACTGCAAGGTCAGCAGCTCAAAACTACCAGCTATTCTGCGGGAGAAAGATGAGGCTTTCTGCCGTAAAGATTTACAGCCTCAGAAACCCTGTACAGGGTCACTATGAATTGGAACTGACTCCACGACACGTAACAACAAATACACACACACACACACACACACACACACACACACACACACACAGCAATCAATCAGTGCCAGGGATAAGGAAGAATTAATTCATACCAAAGATGAGAATTGATTTTAAAGAAGTGAGTATTCCCCTTGTTAACACGGCATTACCTGAGATTAAGAAGAGGTCAGAGACAGGATGGTAATATTATGACTAAGAACTGGAATGACATAAGAGCTACTTTAAAGGTGAAATGGATAACTCATACTTGACTGAGAGTATATTTGTGGAATTGGACAATGAAGAACTAAAGGTAAATTCTCATTTTTTAGATTATGATATAGGGCTTGACTTCAACTGACAGGAAATACAAAAGAGGAAACTGGAAAGGTATAATGTATGCAATTTGGGATATAATATCATTCAGTAAATAGCAACTGTCAGATGCTGGTGGTTCTATAAAAGAAGCACTGAGCTGCTAACCACAAAGGCTGCTGTTCAAGTCTACCAGTGGCTCAGCAAGAGAAAGATGAAGTTTCAGTCCCCTAAAGATTTGCAGCTTTAGAAATCCTATACAGGGTTGTTTGAAGTTGGAACTAACTGATGACACTTAACATCAACTAACAGTTGCCAATGAGAAGCTCTGGCTGTGTAATAATTAAGCACTTGGCTGCTAACCAAAAGGTGGGTAATTTGAACTCACCAATGGTTCCACGGAAGAAAAGACCTGACAATTTGTACCTATAAAGAGTACAACCTAGAAAACACTATGAGGCAGTTTTTCTCCATTCTACATGGTGAATAAAAGAGACTAAAAGAGAATAACCACCACTCGTCGTACTGTGGTGGCTTGTGAGTTGCTGTGATTCTGAAAGCTATGACATCAAGAACATCATACAGGAAGAACGCAAAAGGTCGTTAAGAAGACAAGAAAGAAGGAAAAGACCTAAATGGATGTCAGAAGAGACACTGAAACTTGCTCTTTTGTGTAGAGATGCTAAAGCAAATGGAAGAAATGAGGAGGTCCAAGAGCTGAACAGAAAATTTCAAAGATCAGTTTGAGAAGATAAAGCCAAATATTACATCAAAATGTGCAAAGATCTGGAGTCGGAGAACTAAAAAGGAAGAATATGCTCAGCATTTTTCAAGCCAAAGGAACTGAAGAAAAAATTCAAGTCTTGACTTTCGTTATTGAAAGATTCTCTTGGCAAATTAATGAAATATGTAGAAAGCATCAAGAGAAGATGGAAGGAATACACAGAGTCACTGTACCAAAAGGAAATGGTTACTGTTCAACGGTTTCAAGAGGTAGCATATGATCAAGAGCCAATGATACTGAAGGAGGAAGTCTAAGGTGCATTGAAGGAATTGGCAAAGAACAAGGCACCAGGAATTGATGGAATAAAAATTGAAATCTTTCACGAAAGTGAGG
>NW_006408604.1:3513066-3513575 GCF_000296735.1 Chrysochloris asiatica
GATGCTGATAGGATGATATGATTCACTTGTTAACAGGGCTAATTATGACTGCAAAAATTTTGAACTCTAATGTGGTTATAAAATGAGCCATCTCAGAAGCAGGAGTGGGGATCTTATTGTCATCAAGGAACAAGAGCCAGGAGTGGAGTGTGTCTTTTGAACCCCAAGATCCCTGTGCAATTAACCTCCTTGATCCAAGGGACAGAGCTGTGACACCAGAGGAGTGATAGTAACAGAGCACAGTGGACATTCCGATCCACAGAGCAAATAAACTTGAGGGTCTTGGTGCAGAAGGCTTGTCTGTGGAGTGGAGTGCCTCCAAACACTTAAATGGGAGCTAGGTTTGCTGACTCACAGAGTTAGAGCTGAGTGCCATGAGCTGAGGCTTATAGCAGAGCAGAGTGTCCTTTGGGTATTTATCAGCAGCCCTAAAAAAGCTTGGTAGCATTTCCTATTGAATCCAGCTGAGTAAACAGTGCTGTGGGAGAGATGGTTTGATGCCATTTTTT
>NW_006408604.1:3515260-3517712 GCF_000296735.1 Chrysochloris asiatica
TAGAAAAGAATGATGGTGGACTAAACCAGTGAAGGTGATAAGAGGTAGTATATTTTCAGTATGTTTTGAAGATAGAGGCAATAGGATTTCCTTGACATGGTCCTTGAGATAAAGAAATTTAGGATTTTGGACTGAACAGCAGGAAATAAAACTAAGCATCCAGAGGCGTCATCCGTGGGTTGAGTATAGGTTTGAAGTGTAAAACCAGTTTCATTTTCAGCATGCTGACTATGGGGTTTGGGATTGATGCATGTGTTGGTGATATAAATTTGGAAGTTGTTTTCATATATCTTGCATTTAAAGCTATGTGATTCAGAGAAAATAAGGAAATAAGAACAGATACAATACAGAATAGTATCATGGACTTATGACTATCAGTCTAGGAAAAAAAAAATATGGAGAGGTGGAAATCTAAAAGAGTATGGAAGGCATGTGGAGGAATGTATATCAAGATGGAGGGGAAGATTAACATTGTCAAATATTCCTGAGAGGTGATGGCAAGGATAGAGAAACAAATAATAAATTTAGCATTGAGGGGGGAACTGGTGATTCTGATTGGCAATTTAAAGGGACTAAAGGGGATAAAAATCTTGTAGTAAATTTTGAAGCAGTGAAAAAAAAAATTTTTTTTTTTTTAAAGAGAATTTAAACAATTATTGGAAAGGTTTTTCTATAAAGCAGATAAAAGAAATGAGGTGATGGGTGTCAGGGAGAAAGGCCTAGAGTTGTTTTCGGTTTTAACTTCAGATGTGAATGTTAATGACATATTTAATTCTCCCCATTTTACTGATGAGGATCTGAGATTTGTGGAATGTCAACATTCTGCACAAGATTTTGTATATTATGAAAAACAGTAGAGAAGTAATAGTAAGAACTGAAGTTTTGGAGCCACACAAAATTGACCTGAATACTAGTCCTGCCATTTACTGGTTGTATGGCCTGACAACTTAATTAAGATTTGTAAACATCAATTTTCTGATCCATAAAATTGGAATTACAATAATTTATAGTTTTGTTGTGAAATTAAAGTAAGATAATTTATTTTGAGCAATGGTGTACTACAGTACTTGGAAAATAATAAGTGTTCAGAATGTAAGTCAATTATTAATCAATAATATAATTTCATTGTGCAAGTTCTTATCTCTGCAGTTTAGTAAGGAAAAACAACCGATGATTGTATAATGGTTATATGTTAATAAATATTGTAAAATATTAAATATACTTAAGGAATGTGAGTTAGGCTGCTAACCTCAAGGTCAGAAGTTTGAAACTACCAGCTCTTCTGTAGAAGAAAGATGAAGCTTTCTGCACCCTTAAACATTTATAGCCTTGGACACCCTATGCAGGGTTGCTATCTGAATGGGAACTGACTCCACAGCATCTAACCTACACCACCACCACAGGAATGTAACAAGCCTTGGTAGTGAAGTGCTTTACTAGTTGGGCTGCTAACCACAAAGTCAGCAGATTGAATCTACTAGTCACTCCAAGGGAGAAACATAATGCTTTCTGCTCCCATCAAAATTTACAGCCTCAGAGACTCTATGCTGGGGCTCTATGAATTGAAGCCAAAGGAGTCTAGAAAAATAATTTTAAAAAATTGAAATTGAAAACAAAATTAGATTGAAGTAACTGTTGGGAGAACCAGAGAAACTGGCAGGAATGATAATATGCGAACAGTCTTGAAGGAAGGGAATAAAAATATGCCTATATATTTATTCCAAGAACATTATTTTTAATTTATTTTGAGATTTTTTTTCCCTTTTAAATTAACTTTAAAATCAATATGTTTTTCTCTTGAGTTATATAAATGATAACAGATATCTATTAGTTGAAAATGTATTCAATTTTTGGAACTAACCAGAAATAAATTTTGTCTAAAAATAATTTTAGTGATTAAATTGTGTGAACAGCATTCCCTTACTCTACGTGGTGTTGCTTAGGTGCTATGGAAAAGAAAAAGAAAAAATATCTTGGAAATCATTTGGTACAAGTAGAGAGGAATATAAATATACACATTTAGTAAGGTACCATAGAGTAATCCAGGGTTCAAACTTAGCAACAAAAGAAGAGGTAACTGATTTATTGATACAGGAAAGATTTATAGAGGAGGTGGATGATGTTTCTTCAAAGGTAATTAGGCATTCCTGAGGTAGGACAGTGAAGGGAGGGAATGTGTTCTTGACAGACAGAACACCCTTCATAAAGGTATAACTTCTCAGTTCATAGTAAGGATGAGTAGTTTAGGTCAAGAGAGTTGTTAGATTGCAGGAGCAGTGAGTGGGGCTTACTCCAAAAATGAAGACGAAGAAATAGGCAGAGGTAAGAACACAGAATCTTCTGTGCTATGCTAAATAATTTGTACTTTACCTCAAAAGAATTGGGAAGCACAAAAGATTATTATTATAAGTAGAAATGATTGTGTGCAAGAGAAGGGGTTTAGTAATTGGAG
>NW_006408604.1:3519132-3568391 GCF_000296735.1 Chrysochloris asiatica
CTTCTTTAACCTCAAAGGTGGTATTCCTGGTATCCACAATGTGTGAATGATTTATATTTTTTCTCTTTTTTCCAAGTTGTCTCTTCTCTCAGTTCAGTAACATATATTGGTAACTTACTTAGATATTAAAATGGATTTTGACCCATACAATTGAATATTCAGTTATCTTTTAGCATTAGCAAAGTAGCTGATGATAAATTTAACAAATCTTATCCATTGCTAAGGTAAAAAACAAGAAACAAGCAAGTCCCAAACCTTGACCTTTTCTAGATAAATGATCTAGGCAAAATAAAGATCACACTTACGTTTCATTCCAGTTCACCAAGAAAAAAAATTTTTTTTTGACTGGAATATTTCTGTAGTTTTTCACTTGGCACAGCTTCTTTCCAGCATATGTAAGGCAGCAGGAAAAAGAAAATGTTTTGTAGCTAAAAAGAAATAACATTGATTCAATGAGCTTAACACTCTAAAAATCTGTTTTCTATGAGTCAATTATTTTTTATAGTTACAGTCAACGGATAAACAAAGTTTACCTGTAGAAAGTGCTTTAAAATTTACTTTAAGGATTACACTATGAGTAAGACGATTTAGGATTAACTTTTTAGAATAAATCTATAATATGAAACAGTAGTGGAGTCAAAATTTCAAAAAGTATATGTTCACTTTATAATTTGAGTTGAGTAAGAATATTAGGTTCTATATTTTAATGGAGTCATGGTGTGGTGCTGTGGGTTAATGTGTTGAACTGTAAGGTCAGTTTGAACCACAAAGTTGGTAGTTTAAACTCACCAGCCAATCCTTGGAAACCCTATACAGGGTCGCTATAGGTCAGCACCAACTCGATGGCACACAACAGTAACATTTTTTTTAAATGATGAACTTTAATAGTAAGGAAAAAAATAACAAAAATTCTGATATTTGACCAAAGTTAAAATAGGGTTGGAGCATGACCAAGGAAGTAGGAGAGGAAAAATGATCCAAGATATCTCATTCCTGAAAAAGTTATCCCACTCTCCTGATATAAAGATAATTATCAAAAAGGACTGTAGGAACCAGGTCAGAAACAACTCCAGTGATTAAAGACCACAACCTTCAGTATGGTGGCATCTCAATGTAAAGAAAACTAAAATCATCATCACTGGACCAATAATGAATATCATAATAAATGGAGAAGAAAATTGAAGTTGTCAAAGACTTCATTATGCTTGCATCCACTATCAATACTCATGGGAACAACAATCAAGAAATCATTGACATCAGGCAAATCTGCTGCACAACACCTCTTTACAGTATTCAAAAATAAAGATGTCAGTTTGAGGGCTAAGGGACACCTGACCCAAGTCATGGTATTGTCAATATGCATGTGAAAATTGGATAATGAATAAGGAAGATCATAGAAGAATGATACATTTGAGCTACAGTGTCTGAGAAGAATATTAAAAGTACTATGGATTGCTAGAAGAATAAACAATTATGTTTTGCAAGAAGTACAGCGAGAAACCAGGATGATGAGACTTTGTTTCTCATACTTTGGACATTTTGTCAGGAGGAACCAGTCCCTGGAGAAGGACATCATGCTTGCTAAAGTGGAGGGTTGCCGAAGAAGAGGAAGACACCTAAGATGGATTGGCACATTGACCGCAACAATGGGCTTAAGCTTAACAACTTATTGTGAGGAAGATGCAGGACTGGACAGTGCTTCAATCTGTTGTGCATAAGGTCTCAATGAGTCAGACCCAACTCATTGGCACTTAACAATAACAACAAGTATTGCTCATATTTTTATCTCAGTAATAACTTTGATATGTATTAAGCACTCTTGCCCTCTAGCCATCATCACGTAGCAGATCAACAAGCCAAGTCAGATTCACTTGCCTACTTAAGGGAGTTTATTTAGACTCACTGAATAAACTTTTCTTGAGCACCTACTATCTTTTAGAAAATATTTAAGAAACAGCTGTATTGTTGTTAAGTGCCGTCAAGTGATTTCCAACTCATGATGACTCTGTGTATGGTTTCTGAGGATGTAAATATTTTTTGGAGGAGAAATTTTCATTTTTCTCCCACAGAGTGGCTGGTGGGCTTGAACTGCAGATTTTGTGGTTCTCAGTATTGTGTTTATCCTGCTGAGTCAATGCACTCCCAATAGAGGAAATATAGATTAAACCAAATAAATAGGTTATAGCATCTACACTCAAATGTACATAGTCATCTGGGCATTGATTATAGAATGGAATTATTAAGATGATATTATGCAATATGTATATATATATAAAAGGTACATTTATTCTAATCTGAAGAAGATAACTCTAGTATTGTCTACATGCAGAAAGTATAAAACTTTAAGAATATCTAAATATAAATGAGTTGTTAACCATTGTAATGTTTTAAAATCAGGAAAGGATTTGATAAATCAACTTATTCTAAATAAGATACATTATCATTTGTTTAGGTGGTTTCTTCCCTCAATGAAGGGGAACTGAATAATAAAAAGTAAGTTTCCAATTATCTAATTTGACTGTGGAAGCATCACTATTTTTACTTTAGTGTATCTAATGAATTTGTTTATTATTAGTAATAATATTTTAGAGTATCTAATTACTTAACTTATAAATTAGATACTCTAAAATATAAATAGTGACATTTCCACAGTCAAATCTGATGACTGGAAACTGAATTTTCAATATTCAGCTCCTCTTCACTGAGAAAAGATACCACTCAAACTATTAAAGACAAATGAGAATGTATCTTATTTAATAAATTTAATTAATTAAATTAATTAATTAGTTAATTGGAGTCCTAGTGTGGTGCTGGGTTAATATGCTGGACTGCAAAGTAGGTTTGAACTGCAAGGTCAGAGGTTCAAGCTCACCAGTCACTCCTAGGAAACCCAATACAGGGTTGCTATAGGTTGGAACCAAATCAATGGCATAATAGTTAATAAATTAGTTTGTCATAAGTATAGTTGTAATCATGATGACAAAATTGTGATTTTGTTGGGGATATTTTTTCCCTGTTCCAGAACTTACTCTTCTAAAGAAACATCTGATCATTCCTCCTTGTGTCTTTCCAATTGTGGTAGCTAGTTTTCAAAATGACTACCAATGAATCTGTCTCCCAGTATACAAAACCTTGTAGACTTCCCTTCATCTAACAATATGGCAGAGGTGTGCCACTTCTGACAGTAGGCTATAAAAGACTATAACGATTTTTGGAGCACTCTTGCTCATGTATTCACTCTTCCTTGGATCACCCACTCTGAGAATGCCAATTGCCATGCCTTGAGGCTACAGACAACTTGCAGTGAATAATTGAAGTGTATAGTCCAACAATCTGTGAGGAACAGAAGCCTCCTTTGGGATAAAGAAATTAGCTTTACTCCAAATAACATGGCTTCTGTGTTTGGTTCCTGAGAAGTAATCATTGGATTAATTGAGATGCCTTTATCTGTGACTTCCATGCCATGTCTGAAAATTGTGCTGGTGAGTCAGGCAGACTCTACCAGAAAAGACTCAGCTGGAGGTCTGGTATCAAGGAACTTGAGGAGGCATGATTCAGCCTATCATGCACAATTGACCAATAAAGGCCTGGAACACAAAGATCAGAAAGTTTTCTGGTCAGTAAAGAGAAGGTAAAGTACCTTCTTTAAGATGTGGAAATTTTCTGCTGGGAGCCCTCCCTAGGCCTCTTCTGTACATCTCTTCCTAAGACTATCCTGGCTTGTATCCTTTACTAAAATAAATTGATAATTATAAACATAGTACTCTCTGTGAGTTCTGTAAGTCATTCCAGAGAATTATTGAACACAAACGAGAACAGAGAACCAGATGGAAGTGAAGGTATCTTGTAGACTTCCCATTTTGTGGCTTCATCTGATTATTTGATCATCTAAAGGACAATATTCTTTAAACATGTAAGATCTGCCCATTTCCAAGTAGCTGGGTCAGAGAGAAAGTATGTTATGGACAGCTTGTGTCAGAAATGATTGCAAAGTGGGAAGGTGGGGACTGGATTGATTTCCACATTTTGTGGATTAGTTTTATGCTGATTCTTATTTGTGTAGTTATCCACGAATCTTCCAATAATCATCTGAGTGAGCTTCGAAGTAGACCTTCAGCTCTAATGAACTTTGAATTGATTGGTGTCCTTTTCAGTCTGAGTGAGACTTATGACAAATCTCATACCAAATCCACCAAGCTTAGTAAGAAGCCATGGTGGCACTGTAGGATAAGCACTGGACAAGGTTGGTGGTTCAAACCCAACTGCTCCACATGAGAAAGATGAGGTTTTCTGCTCTGGTAAAGATTTTATTTATAGCATTGGAAGCCCTATACAGGGTCACAGGGTCACTTTGAGTCAAAATCAACTTGATGGCACTAAATTTGGTTTGGTTTTTGGAAGCAGTTTCCAGATTCCTGAAACAAATAATAAATATTTGTTTCATTAAGATGCTAAGATGATAATTTACACAATAGGACTCTGGGAAAACTTGTTATAAAAATACAATCATACAATCTGACACTAGGTAAGACTCTACCTTACTAGAGCTCTTTATACAGAATTTGTAAGGTTGATTCTAAAGAGGGGAATGTATGCTGCTTTTTCTCTGTATACCCCTGGCTTTATAGTTTATTCTCCCAATGAATGGATGAGAAAATTTTGTTTCCTTTACTAGAGCTATCCTTTATTTATTGATTACAAAGATTTTGCAGGAAATAATTGGTTTATGTTTGTGATTATATGTGTACAAGTGGTCCCTGATTTATGATAAGGTTAAGGCTGAAAAATTGATCATAATTCTGTTCTGCTATAAATCAAATATATCATTTTTTTAAAGAAAAGTTTCCATTGTTATTGCTTTTTATTATCAGTATATTTATATATCCTGTAGTGTTTTAAAATTGAACATCTATGAAGGAATATCTGAGACTAATACCAGCAAATTATGTGTTGAACAATAGGATGTACCAAAAAAAAATAAAACCCATAAAAAAACAAATAATGGATGGTCCTAAGTAGGGTCCATTGTAATTCAAACAAAGTTCATAAATCAAGAAATAGATGTATATGTACATATATACTACTATCTATGTTCAAAAAATGCTCTTATTATTTTCATTCTGCAATGAGTTCAATAAAGTAAAAGAAAGAAAAGGAGAGTTGGATAGATAGATTATATATACAAATATATGCTACATCTTAAATCCAAACATGCATTTTAGATTTAGATAAATATATTTATACATGCACATATGTATATATGTGTGTCTGTGCACCCTATGTTCTTTTCATGTAGCTTTATTTTCATACACAGTTGTTCTGTGTGAATTAATATATGTTGATGGCTAAGAGTTACAAGAAAACAGAATAATTATTGTAATTTAAAATCCTTTAGAATGCTTCTTAAAATTACTGAGCGAAAAAGCATAAAAGTATCTGTGAGTTCTAAAGAAGCATAAAGAAGTGTGTTTTTGTATACTTGTTTTTACATACAATCACTAAACAAGATGAGCAGTTCGCATTTCCATTGTAAATTGGCAATTAACAATTTTAATATAGAGGATGTGACTCGATTTAGGAAAAGAAATATCTATAGGAAACCTACATTTAAAAAAATATTTTAGGAATAAAGAAAATTCTATGATGATTAATTTACAAAATGTTATGATATATTTAGTCCTCCAAAGAATAAAGAGAACATAATATCTCTCTAGGATAAGCACTGGACTGCAAACCACAAGGTTGGTGGTTTTAGCCTACCAGTCTCTCCACAGAAAAAAAGCAGAGATGAGACTTTCTGCTGCTGCAGAAAGATTCATAGCCTTGGAAACTCTATCCAAGGTCTCTATTAATTGAAACTGATTCAACTATACTTAACAACAAGAACAACAAATAATAAGATAAATTATGTTCTAATTAGAATCTAAAGAGACGTTAAATTAGCTATTGTGTCAAAAACTCTACCACTCACCTGTGCACCCAGGTCTCTGGAATGTTGTGAGCTGCATAGAGTGTGAAGCTAAAATAGGGATCCAAGCCAGGATTAACATAGGAAATGCTTCCAGGTGCATTTACAGGCTGAAAATCTGTATAAAAGCTGCTACAATAGACATGAATTAGATGGGAGATGGATGTGGTTAGCTCAGCTGTCACTGTCTCTATCAAGCCTAAGAGGGAAAAAGGATAGATATCAGGTCATTTGTAAAGGTCCCTATTTATCATAAGCCATCAATTATGGCTTTGAAATAATCAAATGAAATTTGATTAAATGATCCTCAACCAATGGAAGTCAATTACCCATCTGGACCTTTGCATGGGACCAGGATTACAAGAGGAGTTTTTTAATTATTAATTTTATAATCTGATCAACTATAAATTATATTATTTTTTGTTCTTATTTATGATTGTATAGATTGGATTTTCAGACAAGGCTTTTTTTTTTTTTTTTTTTTTAAGAAGTACCTATAAGTACTTCAAATCTCAAAAGAGTTAAGCATAAAAGTGATGATGCAGTGATATTCAACATTAGCTTAACATGAATCATAAGTACTGTGCTGATATAAAATAGAATGATGATAGTATGTGTGACAAGTCTGTAAATAAATTAACTCGTTATTATCTTTACTAAACCTTTCTATACTAAAGACGGTTCTTGAGTTTTGCCATTAATTACTTAAAGGTCATTTATTGATAATTCATAAAAATGACTTATCATGAGGAAGATAAATGAGAAAAAATGACGAGGTATAGAATGTTCCTCTGTCCCCTGAGTTGTTGAGAGAACAAATAAACACATCTTTAGAAAGTTTATTGTGAAGGCCAGTTGTGATTTGATTCTAACGAGAGCTGATTCACATCACTCAGTAACTATGGTTTATTCAAACATATATACTTCCTCATAAATTGTTCCTGAAACATAAACTGCTTTTGATTCCTAGTTGTCGTAAAAAGAAAATGGCGTACTTTAGTTACTTGCAGTGATCCCTTAGGCAGGTATTTGGATACCTCAGGAGAGAGGTCAGCTTTAGCATATAGCTTCTTTCCACAGTTTGTTCCTCAGTAGATGTATTCACAAACAAAATTTTTTATTGTTCAACACATACTATTATTCACTTTGCTGTTCAGAAATCTGTACAAAACTTACAAGTAGCTAAATTTAACTTATTTGCTTTATCTCTCAAATTGTGCCCTTTGTTGACATAGACTGAGAGAACAGTGAAAAGAACCCTAATTAAAATTCTCTGAGAAAATTAATAGTAGTAATTAAAAGAGGCCCTATCAGACCCTGAAGACCAACCAATGGGAAAAATGAGCAACAGGAGGCTGGGAATTATACATTTATAAAAGTATTTTGTTTCCAGGCCTCCAAATTGTACTGCTGATACTTTGAATTCAGGAGCAAAACACTCTTGTTAATAATTACCAGTTCCTATCTGCACAAATGGATACACATCCAAAATCAATAAAAAAAAAGAGTCAAAGATTTGATAATTCAAGCCCCAGTACATTTTAAAGGGAGCCTTAGTTATTTACATAATAACTCAACTTTCATTTTTCTGTGTAGAAATGTAGTATTTAGTTGTAATTTATTATTTGAGGTCATATAGAGAGGTGTGTCTATGCGTTATGCTTTACTTCCAAAAATCTAAATGAAAAATACATTTTGAATAACATCATCTGCATTGTATTAAGGACTCAAAACACTAGGCTTGTTGGTAAAATAGTTAAATATATATATATATCACAACTAATTTTACTGTATAAAAAAAAAAGGTGTTGTTGCTGTCAAGTGCTGTTGAGTCAATTCCAATTCATAGTGATCCTGCATAGGGTTTCCAAGGATCAGCTTGTGGGTTTGCACTACTGACTTTGTGATTCAAACTGACCTTGGAGTCTAGTCCTTATCCTACAGTGCCATACCAGGACTCTACACACAGAAAGAAATAGTACACTTTAAAAGCCTGCAGCATTCCCTTAGGCAAGTATTTGGAAACCACAGGAAAATAGGTATAGTATCAAGAAATAAAGAAGCAATGACAATATATACTCAATTAAAACTCATCGATTAGAATTTGCAATAATTTAGCATAAAATATGTCTCTGAATACTCCTGTAGTACCTTATGGATTTACATGTCCCAACACAGAACCATGCTGGGGGAGGGATTTCATTCCAACATTCCTAGTAGGAAGAAAGGGCCAATTCCATGTATATAATCAACTTGTGTCTGATGCCACTACCTGCTATCTTCTCTAAAAGCAAAGTCCTGTGGTCTATAGTTTTATAAGCTAAGACCTTCTGTAAATACTAATTATTCTGAAACCCTATTTTCTTATATGCTATGTTAAAAGCTCTTTCAAATAGAGTTTGAATTTTAACTTGAAATCAATGACTTTGGATACAGATATTGATACTTATTAAATTTTCTTATATCAAAATATGGTTAGCTAAATAATAACATTCTGCTGTTGTTTTGGAACAATTATAAGCATATTTTCAGGTATTTACTTTTCTCCAAATCTTCTGGCACCCCTTCCTTTTTCTTTTGTTTTTTCTCCTTTTTTAATACCAGGTGAAAATTTAGAATATTTAGTGTGTGAGTATTATGTGCAGAATAACCACTTCCATAAGTAGAAAGGGTTTATCTGAAAAGTATTGTTTGTTTTCAAAAAGTATTTACTATATGTGTGTGGGAAATTGTAGAATCATCGTATTCAGCTGAAAAACTGAAAAATAAATCATTGGAATTATTTTCCCATATTTTAAAATTTTACATTTGAGTACATGTGCATTTACCTTTTGTTGAAGTCTCTGAGTTTTGATGCAAATCCTGAAAAAGAAAGTTGGAGCAAAAGCACAATTACTGTTCATAAAACAAATTTACAAAACAATCAAAACTACTATTCAAAATTTAAACTTTTAAATTTCTCTGAAACAGTGAAAGAAAATATCTGTTAGTGCCTTATTAAATGAAGAAAATCTCAACTGTAAAAGAGAAGTTCTGTGAATGTTGTAATGAGCAATTTCAGTTGATGTTTTGAAAACAGAAATTGAGAGATGAAGCCCAACCTTTTCGATATTATTTGGGCAGTATTATAGATATCACCTCAGCTCAATTCCTATTCCATAACAGTGACAAATTTTTTTGGTATAAATACATTTCTATTTTTTTCAAGTTTGTATGTCCAGTTCTTATTATCAAGTGTCAATGCAAATTTGGGGGCAATACTGAAAAGAGGGCTGGGTGGCAGTGGACCACATCATATAGATTCACAATAGAGTTTCATTTCTTTATTAGAAGATTAAAAATACTGATAATCTAATGCTTGAGGAAAATAACATACCTTGTATCAATCCTAAATTTCAAAAAATAGGATCAGTATTTTTATTGTTGTTGTTTGTTGTCATTTTTATTATTATTTAAATTTATAACCATTAGTTGTTGTTGTTGTTAGGTGCCACTGAGTTGGTGCCGACTCATAGTGACCTTATGCACTGCAGAACGAAACACTGCCCGATCCTGGGCCAACCTCACTACTTTTGCCACGCTTGAGTCCATCCATGCTGCCACTTGCCCAATCCATCTCGTTGGGGGTCTTCCTCTTTTTCTCTGACCCTTCATCTTGCCAAACATGATATCCTTCTCCAGCAACTGGTCCCTCCTGACAATATGTCCAAAGTATAAGAGACGAAGTTTGGCCATCTGAGCCTCTAAGGAGCACTCTGTCTGCACTTCTTCCAAAATGGATCTATTGGTTCTTTTGGCAGCTCATGGCACTTTCAATATTCTCCAAAACCATAATTCAAAGGCATCAATTCTTCTACAGTCTTCCTTATTCACTGTCTAGCTTTCATATGAATATGAGGTTATTGAAAATACTATGCATGTATATGAGGTTATTGAAAATATTTAACCTGTATGCTGAGCAAATAATCTGAGAAGCTGAGTTATATGAAGAAAAGCATGGCATCAGGATTGAAGGAAGACTCATTAACAACTTGTGATATGCAGATGATACAACCTTGCTTGTTGACAGTGAAGAGGACTTAAAACATTTACTGATGAAGATCCAAGAACACAGCCTTCAGTATGGATTACATTTCAATGTAAAGAAAACAAAAATTCACACCACTGGACCAATAAACAATATTCTTATCATGGAGAAAAGATTGAAGTTGTCAAGGACTTCATTCTTCTTGGATCAACTATCAACACTCACGGAAGCAGCAGTCAAGAAATCAAAGAACATATTGCATTAGGCAAATCTGCTGCACAAGACCTTTTTAAAATGTTGAAGAGCAAAGATGCCAGCTTGAGGACTAAGGTGCGCCTGACCCAAGCCATGGTATTTTCAATAACCATTAGTACAGTGGTTGTATTTCGTTTCACCTTTGTTGGAAGCCTAGAATTACTGTGGTGGTTTAGAATTCGATAGTTATCACTTCATTATCTTGAAAACTATGTAAAGTCACTCATAGAGTCACTAAAAATAACAGTTCAGTCTAAAAGAACATTCAATTTTTTATAAAATCTGATTTAATTGACTCTTAATATCTTAAAATCTGGCTTTTACAAGTTTGCTTTGAAGGAAAACCAATTAACTAAAAGTCAGATATCTCAAACAAGAAGTTAGGGAAAAACTATTTCTGTAGCAAAGAATTTGCTATGGAAAGGGAAAATGTATATTATATTTAAAATTTGAATACCTGCATATACAACTTTTCACTTAAAAACATTATTTATATGAAACCTTTAAGAAGTAAAATAGTACATCTGAGCAGAATTTCAGCCACTAGGCCTAAAAAGTACACATACGATGTTCACCCAGTCCATGAAGGTGGGACTCTTAAAAGATGTTGCTGAATGCCTTTGAATCAGTTCAGACTCATAACAACCCTGTATAGAGTTTCTGAGGAACAATCTTGTGGTTCAAACCAACTTTGTAGTCCTGCACTTATCCTGCAGTGCAACACCTTGAAGATGTTAGTTAGACATATTTTCCTAGAATTCAATTTATTAAGAAATATAAGCTTCTATTGCAAAATCACCATGGCATCTACCTACATCACATTATGGAAGCCTTGTTTTTCACTTTGTAGTTAATTTATGTTGTAAACATTTAATGGGAATATATTATGTGAGCTTCTGAAATATACTGTGCAGGGTAGAAAAATTGTTTGCAATGCTGGGTAGGAAAATGAACTGAAATACAACTACTGTGTGACATAATTCTTTATCTTGCCCAAACTTACATTAATAAATACTTAATTACTTCTCTGTATGGCAGGAAATAGTCTCTTTCAAAGCTAGTGAAAATGTAGCCAAGAAAGAGGAAAGCTATTCAAATATCAGATTTTATTGGCATAAAACTCATATTTTTTTCTTTAATTTTTTTGGTTCGTAGTGGATGGACAGAGTCCTGGTGTGGCGCTGTGGATTAATGCTCTGGACTGCAAGGTCATTTTGAACCACAGGTAAAGTTGGTGATTCAAGCTCACCAACTGCTCCGCAGAAATTCCATGCAGGGTCGCTATGAGTTGGAACCAACTTGATTGATGGCCCTTAACAACAACAACTACTACTGAGGGTAGATTGACTGAATTACTTTTGCATTGATAACTGAGTTGTTATTGCTCAACTTCTGCAAAATAAACTTCCTACTTCTGCCAGTGATTGTATATAGGTGTGGTACTGTTAAGATCAAAGAGAAAAAGATACAGAAAAGAAAGTATGAATGCAAATGATATTAAATGAATGAGCTTTTTAAATCTGCCCAAATTAAGTATGCTCTGTTTTTGGAAGGCAAGAATTATCATATTTAGTCATTAATATATACTAAAACTGAACATTATTAACAGTTCTTTTATTTCATTTCAATGCATGAAAATCATCTGACTTTTATAAAAAACACAAAATAAATACCTATATTGCTACACAAATTGTACATGGTGGTGGTGTGCCATGGAGTCGGTTCCGACAAATAGCAACCCTGTTTAGGATTTCCAAGGCAGTAAATATTTATAGGAGCAGAAATCTTCATCTTTTTCCCTCAGAGTGACTAGTAGATTTGAACTGTTGACTTTGTCGTTAACATAACTCACTACACAACCAGAGCTCTATAAGGTAATAATATGTATGTAAATGCACTGAACTGCAAAGTCAGTGATCAGTGGTTCCAGCTCACCAGATGCTCCTTGGAAACCCTATACAGGGTCCCTGTGGGTCAGAACCGTCTTTACGGCACTTAACAACAACAACAAACTTATTTTAAATGTTTCAATGTATTTTAAAGTATTAGTTATTACTATTACTTTAAGTCCTTGAGTGGTACAAATGGTTAATACACTTGACTACTGAGAGGCTTGTGGTTCAACTTCACCTTTCAAGAACATCTTGGTAATCTACTTTCCAAAAATCCACATTGAAAGCTCTATGGAGCAGAGTTCTATTCTGACATAAACGGAGTCACCATGAGTCACAAGTCACTTGATGGAAACTGGTTATTATTGTGTATATTTTCAAACCATGACTATAGTACATTCACCTAGGTAGGGTTTCAGCTTAACTTAGAAGTTCCAACGGAGTTATAAAGTTCAAAAGTGTAATGAATTGCCTTTTAATTTAATCAAATCCATTTGATGTCATGAAATCAAATTGTACTACCCACAATGATTAAAATAATACTTTGTACACATATAAGTATTTAGTTTAAAATCTTTCTCTGTGAAGAATTATTGAACTCATGTTTAAAATCATTACTACATAATAAATAATCATACTTACCTCTGCTTTTCTCTGAAGAATTATATTTAGTTTATTTACTGCATCTGTAATTTGTTTGGTTTCCACACACCCTAGAACACTGCATATATTTTTAACTTCTTCAAAAATATTATCCACATTTTGCTGTAGATGAAAAGATACACATCTTACTCTTTATTAGCATTGTGAGGACACTAATTTAACTTTAGCACTCTCTTTCCAAGAAAATGAAATGAAATGAAATGTGTTTACCTGCTTTCATTTAAGCTCTGGCCTACTAACCAAAAGGTTGGTGGTTGAAACCCACCAGCTGCTTCTTGGTAATGCTATGCAGTGTTGCTATGACTTAGAACTAAGTCGATGGCATATAACAACATTTAAAAAGAACTTTCTCAAGATTCTGGTTGTCATGTGGCACTAGTCACAATTTGCATTGACAGAATGGTCAAAACTAAGATTTATTAACATTATATATGTGTGTGTGTGTGTGTGTGTGTGTGTGTGTGTGTGTATGAACTCTGAAGTCCTGGTGTGGTGCTGTGAGTTAACGCGCCAGAGTGCAAAGTTGTTTGAACTGCAAGGTTGGTGGTTCAAGCTCACCTGCTGCTCCTTGGAAACCCTATACAGGGTCGCTATGGGTCAGAACTGACTCAACAGCACTTTACAACAACAAAAGTATGAACTCTGGAACCCCTGGGTGGCACAGTTAAATACTTGACTATTAACTGAAAGGCTGGTGGTTTGAACCTCAGAAGAAAGATTTGGTTATTTACTTCTAGTCACAGCCATGACAACTCTCTGAAATAGTTCTATCCTGCAATACATGGGGTTGCCATGAGTTGGCATCAGCTGGACAATAATTGGTTTTTTGGTTTGGTTTTGGTTTCATATGAGCTCTGATTTAACATTCCCTAAAATAAAACAAGTAATATTAAATCAGAGCTCATATGAACCCAAAACCAAACCAACAAACCTATTATTGTCAGATGATGCCAACTCAGGGCAACCCAGTTATTGCAGGATAGAACTATTTTAGAGATTTAACATTACCAAAAAGTGGGCTAATGCATCAGACAGCAAAGTCAATTGAACTGCAAAGTCGGTAGTTCAAGCTCACCAGCAGCTCCTTGGAAACCCTATACAGGGTCTCTGTGGGTCGGAAACGACTCGATGGCACTTAACAACAACAACAAAATAAAAACAGGAGTCTTAGTGTGGTGCTGTGGGTTAATGCACCAGACTGCAAAGTCATTTGAACTTCAAGGTTGGCTGTTACCAGCTGCTCATTGGAAACCCTATACAGAGTCGCTATGGGTTGAAACTGACTCGACAGCACTAAACAACAACAACAAAATAAAAGAGAAAGAAAGAGGGAAAATGTGCAAAAGTAGGAAACTCAAGCTTAAATAAAGTCTAGCTTCTATGAAGTGCTTCGAACAAAGGCAATTGACAGCAGACCCATGTAGAGTTTTCAAATGCATCTGTTTTGGGAATCAGTTTACAGGAAGGCAAACTTATTAAAAATCAGATTCAAACTAGGACTCAGAACTAACTTGGGAAGATCATGTAGCAGTATTTGTCAATCATCTAACTGTACTGTCTTTGAAGAATATACAAGAATATTTTACAGTAATGACAAACTTTTCTTAAAATCAAAATTGCCAGTTGCATTTCAGAGAGCCATATAAAGATTTTATGCTTCACAGTTCTAAGTAAGAGATTTTCATTAGGCTTCTGTAACTCAGCTTTGAACACATTCTTAAATAAGTTTTGAATGCTATTGTTAAATGCCATTGACTCATAACAACCCTGTTTATTATGGTCTCCAAGGAGTGGCTGGTGAGTTTGAACCGACGACCTTGTTCAAACCACCCTTGTGGTCCAGTGCTTTATCCCACAGTGCCACACCAAAAATATCTATCCTATTTGACCTATTTTTTTTGTGTATTGTCATTAATTACGGAGAAAAATCTCTTTCTTAGTTCCATGCTAAACACCTTTTGCTGCACATTTTTTTTACACACTTAGTAATTAATGGCTTTTCAGAACATGTTAACCTTGTGACTAGCACTACAGTCATTCTAATAGAGTACTAGAAGAATTTATTTCCAGAAGATATCGAGAAAAATATTTTGTTTTTCCACACACAGGTATAGATTCACAACACAAAAAGATTTAGATTCTTATTCTAGGTATTTTCTTAACAAAACATTAATAAAAAGACATGATAAAGTCATATATTAGTGAGATACCATTTACCACCTTCACAGGAAACCAAAACTTTTGTATACTCAAGAGGGCTTGAAAGAATTAATAAAAATTCCATTATCTTTCAATCTCATTTCCCATAAGCTTTTGAAAGCCTCCTTGTATTGTCAGTAAGTCTTCTATGTGATTTTACAAAACCCATCAAGTATAGCTAACTAATACTCTGAAAGACATAATCAGGATTTCAGAAATTTTAAGAGCCTTAATTAAAAATAACAAGTTACAATTTAATTGTAAGTCTATCACAGATTAAGAAAACACAATGACTTAATTATAACAATGGGGAAAAACATGAGTGATTCATATGAAGATGTCAGTTGTTTTATTTATGTGTGAACTCTGTGTGAGTAACCCTTGACATGCAGTTGTAGAAGTTCTATTTTATTATTAAATTGTATCAAAATATGTATTGTATACATAACAGGACAGTTAAGAGAACCACCACATTTTTCATATATATAACCTGAATTTAGTTTTGGGCACCAAATTTGAGTTTGTATTTGACAAATTTAACTTTTGCAAATGAGAACAGCTAGACTACATGTGCACATATTCTGTACAACAAAATAGATGATATTGTCAGGTCTGCAATCACATTCTCTGTTCATATGTTGGTTTTTTCCCTTTCTACCTGTGACCATAATCAAATTACCTAATGCCCATGTGAGAATGGTGGCTGTGTGCCATGGAGTCAGTTCTGACTCATAGCGACCCTATACAGGGTTTCTGAGGCTGTAAATCTTTACGGGAGCAGAACGCCTCATCTTTCTCCCATGGAACAGCTGGTAGTTTCAAACTGCTGAACTTGCAGTTCTCAGCCCAATTCATAACCACTATACTACCAGAGCTCCTGAATAATGAAATCATCCCTGGGTGGGCTTGAGCCACCAATCTTTTGGTTAACAGCCAAAGAATAGTAATAATTAATTATAGGACTGTTGCAAGGATTAAATAAGGAAAAAAATGTAAAGTACCTTACAGGGAATTAAGGTTAAGTTTTAATGTTTAATAATCAATTATCCAGTCACGCAGCTTTTTCCATAAGAGATACCAGACATCATCCATCCATTGTTAACTAATAAAATAAAAATTTTAAAAAACTTATAAACATCAATTCTGTTTATTTATGAGTAGATATGTGATGTATGTAAATTTGTAAAAATCCATGAGTATTAGTAATTAAAATGAAAAGACTGGATGATTGGTTTCAGGCTGTAGCTACATCTACTATGCCAATCTAGCAGAGCTTCTAATGTGATTCAATTATTTACACATATTTTCTCATTTAATTTTCACAATAATTTTGAAAGTATTATCATATTCTTCATATTCATGATTCACAATTTGTTAGAAAAGACAAAGTGAAATAATAAAAAATAAGTTGGTGATTAATAAGATATGGAGGACAGTAGAAACAATGAATTTAAGATGATTCCAAAATTTCACACCTAGAGGATAAACAAGACAGTGTCATGAATTACAATAAGAAGCACAGGGAAGATTTCTAAATGGATTGTCATAAGTTAACTTTTTTACTTTTTAAAACATTTTATTGTGATTAAGTGATGGTTAACAGCAAGATCATCAATTTTACAACCAACAAATCACAAACTTTGTTTTATCTCTTCATGTCACAACAATTATCCCACTTTTTCCCTATAGTTCCTATTTCCATTCCACCCTCATTTCTAATGCCTGTTAAACTTGTCCCCAGATAAATGTTGGCCTTATGATCTTGAGTGGTTAACAATTCAATGGTGAACATATCCCACTAGTGCTGTATCCTGATATACTTATTTATCACCATGGATGAAAATTGGGCCATGAAGATGAGCTCTTTCTAGACCTGAAGGATGGTAAAGAGACATAGTCTTTGGTTTCTCCAGTATTTTTCTGACCAATCTTTTTTTATATAATTTTGAGTTTTGTTCCACATGGCTTCCCACTCTATCTAGAACCTTTTAAGGTAATCCCTTTCAGAGCAATTGGTAGTGGTAGTGTGGCACCAGTTAGTTCTTCTGATCTCAGAGCCCAGGGGAAACATGTTCAGATGTTGCTTTAGTCCATCAGCCTAATTGATTACAAGCATCTTCAATTTTCATCACATTTCTTTCTTCTGCATATGGAATGACCAATGAGTTGCACCACAGGTGGTTACACATTTGAGTGTTGAAATTTCCAGTTGCTCCTTCTCAATACCCAGGGACTTTGTGTATGAAAACTGAATCTGAGAAATGGAACTCTAAAAGGCAATAAAATATTAATTTGTATTACCCACAGGAGCAACTTGTATTAAAAATGGAGCTAAGCTCAGTGATTACTTTAAACCTTGTTTATGTTGTTAGGTGCCTTGGAGTCAACTCAAACTCAGAGTAACCCTATGCACAATGGAATGAAATAGTGCCTGGTTCTGCGGCCTACTCACACCTGTTATGTTTGAGCCCATTGTTACCACTGTGTCAATCTATTCCATAGGGATCTTCCTCCCTTTCGATGAACTTCCACCTTTCCAAGCACAATGTCCTTTTCCAGGAACTGGTCCCTCCTGACAACATGCTCAAAGTACATGAGATGAAATCTCAATATTCTCACTTCAAAGGAGCATTCTGGCTGTACTTCTTCCAACACAGATTTGTTCTTCTGGCAGTCCACGGTACATTCAATATTCTTCTTTAACACTACAATTCAACAGTGTCATTTCTTGTAAGATTCGTATTTGTGCCCATTCCAAAGAGAAGTGACCCAAAGGAATGCAGAAATCATCAGACAATATAGTTAATATCACAAACAAGTAAATTTTTGCTAAGGATAATTCAATAATTGCTATAAAAGTACATTGACAGAAAACTGCCAGAGGTTCAAGTCAGATTCAGAGGAGGATGTGGAACAAGGGATATCATTGTTGAAGTCAGGTGGATCTTGGTTGAAAGCAGATAATACCAGAAAGATGTTTGCCTTTGCTTTATTGACTATGCAAAGGTTTTCAATTGTGTAGATCATGACAAGCTACGGACAACATTGTGGAAAATAAGTATTCTGAAACACTTAAGTGTGCTCATTTGGAACATTTACATAGACCAAGAGGCTGTTGTTTGAACAAAATAAAGAAGACTGAATGGTTTAAAATTAGGAAAAATGTGTGCCAGGATTGTATTCTTTCACCACACTTATTCAATATGTATAATGATCATGTAATCCAAGAAACTGGATTATATAAAGAAGAATGTCACATCAGGAATGAAGGAAGACTGACATGCATAACATCTGTGATATGCAGATGATACAACCTTGGTTGCTGAAAGTGAAGAGGAATCAAAATAATTACTGCTGAAGATCAAAGACCACAACCTTTGATACAGGTTGCATTTTAATGAAAAGAAAGCAAAAGTGTTTACCATTGGACCAATAAATAACATCATGATAAATGGAGAGAAGATCCAAGTTGTCAAAGACTTCATTTTGCTCAGGTCAACCACAGCACTCATGGAAACAGTAGTCAAGAAATCAAACAATGTACTGTACTTGGCAAATCTGCTCCACAAGACCTCTTTTAAGTGTTGAAGAGCAAAGATGTCAGATTGAGGACTAAGGTGCACCTGACCCAAGTCATGGTATTTTCAATAACCTCATATGCATAAGAAAGCTGGGCAATGGAAAAGGAAGACTGTAGAAGAATTAATACATTTGAGTTTTGGCGTTGAAGGAGAATATTAAAAGTAACATGGACTACCAAAAGTACAAGCCAATCTGTATTGGAAGAAATACAGCCAGAATGCTCCTTGGAAGCCAGAATGGCCAGACTTTCTCTCTCATACTTCGGATAAATTATCAGATTGACCAGTCCTTGTAGAAGGACATCACTTATGGTAAAGTGAGGGTTAGCGAAAGAGGAAGACCCCAAGCGAGATGGACCTGCATAGACAGTAGCAATGGACTCAAGTGTAGCAATGATTTTGAGGTTGGTTCAGGACCGGGCAGTGTTTCATTCTGTTGTGCATAGGGTCATTACAAGTTGTTATTGACTTGATGGCCCCTAACAATGAACATTTCTTCTGTGGTTTTCCTTATTTATTGTCCACCTATCACATGCATATGTGGTTGTTGTTGTTTAGTGCTCTCCAGTCAGTTCCAACACATTGCGACTCTATATAGGGTTTCCTTGGAATGGCTGGTAATTTGAATATGAGGCAATTGAAAATACCATGATTTGGGTCAGGTGCACATTAGTCTTCAAACTGACATCTTTGCTGTGTAACAATTTCAAGAGGTCTTTTACAGCAAATTTTCCTAATGCAATATGTCAGTTGATTTCTTGACTGATGCTGCCATGAGCACTAGTTGTAGATTCCAAGCAAATTGAAGACTTTGACAACTTCAGTCTTTTTTCCATTTATTGGTCAATTTGTGAAAAATTTTGTTATGATATCACAACAGCACCAACAAAAATAAAAAGGATAATAACAGAATATTATGAAGAATTGTACTCTAACAAATTTGAAAACCTAGAAGAAATAGACAAATTCCTAGAAACATAACCTAGTGAACACAAAATGAAGTAGAAAACTTGAACAGACATACAAGGGAAGAAATGAATCAAGTCAATTTTAATAGCCTCCCAACAAAAGAAATATTAGGCCTGTGTAGTTTTAATGGTGAATTCTGCCAAATTCAGAGAAGAGTTGACACCAATATTACTCATATTATTCTAATTATAGAAAAGGATGGAACCTTCACTACTTCATTTTTGGAAGTAAAAATAACCCTGATAATAAAACCAGGCAAAGACATCACTAAAATAGCAAATTACAAGTTGGGGAAGTGGTTTTGGCGGTGGCAGAGACAGCCAGGTAGGAAAGGCTCTGTGGGGGAGGGATTGAAAACCCAGAGAAGCTGTGCTCATGGGACAACACCAGAGCTCTGGATCTAGCATAAGGTCCAGGGCGGCAGTTTCCCGCACACACAAGTGGAAAAATCACTATATAATGGAAAATACTGTGAGTTAGAAATCGTTCAAGATGGCACTCCCTCTGCAGTAACCCCACACAGATGGAGTTCAGAGGGTGGGGCTACAGCCAAACCAGCAGAGAGAACTGGCACTAAAAGCAGTGCAGTGACATTGACAAAAAGAGATGAGGTGGATTCTACACATTTTTTCCTCCTCTTCCCTGTTGAGCCTTCTTTGCCCAGCCTGGAAGCCTTCAGGAGGGTGATTGCACACCACGCCCACCCCCACCCCCCCCAAAAAAAAAAAAAAAAGTCCAGCGCTAACCCCACAGTTTTCCAATGGCACAAAGAGAAAGAGCTTGGTGGCTACTTATGATGTCAGCCTCAGGGTTGCAATAATAAAATTAACTTGTGTATTTACTCTGGCCTATCTAGAAAGAAAAAAGCAGGCCCATCAGGCCTGACAGATAAACCATAACAACAATCTGTAAAACACCAACATAAAAGGATGCAACTATCATGAGAATTACACTGTGCACACACAGATAACTAACTGACCTTCAGAGACAAAAATAATAGACAATCTTTCCCCCATTAACTTCTCAGTATCTACCTGCACAACTCCACAGTGGTGACTAGAAAAGGGGCTTGAGTGAGCAGACACCCCCAGCCACTGCCTGTGTAGCAAGACGACCGGCCAGACGGCCAAAGTTTTATTTTTTTTCAAAGTGATGGTCTTTGTCTCTACTTTTATATTGCTTCTGCTTTTGGTCCTTTTGACCTCACATTTTTCCTGGAAGTGGGAGCTTTTTCTCACTATGTTACCCAAGAAGAGACAGCAATCGTGGCCATATAGCCAAGCTACAAACATACCCCATAATATTCCTCCATTGTGATAAGAGCCAATAACAGTTGCTAAGCATTACATGTGAAAAGGGAAGCCTATCTTCTAATCATATCCACCAGGAGATACCAGTAAGTTTAATAACACAACAACAAACATCCATTTAAGCATAAAAATACCCTTCATAACTACTGGAAATGAAAAAAATATATACAAAAAAAATCAAAACATGTCCAAAAACAGAAAAGAGTAACTGAGACAAATGAGCTGGAGAGAGACAAAGGCTCCCCAGAACAGGAAGAGCAGGTTTTGGATTTGCCTGAGAAGGAATTCAGAAGAATGATATGGAAACAAATACAAATGCTTCAAAAAGGGGTGGAGGAAAACAAGGAAGAAGTCAGGAAAGTACTACAAGAGCAATCAAACAAGATTGATACAGCACTGGAAACAATTCAAAACCTACAAAAAGAGGTCCAGATGATTAATAATAAAATATCAGAAATGGACAATACACTGAAAGGGTAAAGGAGCAGAATAGAAGAGATGGAAGCCAGAACTGGCACACTGGAAGACAAATCTCTCAATACTGCTAAGATAGAAGAGCAAGCTGAAAAAAGGATAAAAACATCTGAAGATAGTCTAAGAGTCATTCTGGGTAACATGAAGAGGAACAACATAAGAATTATTGGCATTCCAGAATGGGAAGAATCAGAGAAGTCTACAGAGGAGATAATTGAAGAGCTTCTGGAAGAAAATTTCCCTAACATGTTGAAAAATGATAAGATAAACATTCAAGAAGCCAAACATATTCCAGGAAGGATAGACCCCAAAAGAAAGTCAGCAAGACATATAATCATCAAGCTCTCCAAAATCAAAGACAAGGAGAGAATCATAAAAGCAGTCAGGGAGAAGAGAAGTGTTACTTACAAAAGCAAGCAAATCTGATTAAGCTCTGACTTCTCAGCATGCACCACACAGACAAAAAGGCAATGGGGAAACATACATAGAACCCTAAAAGAAAAACTGCCAACCAAAAATTGTCTATCCAGCAAAACTATCAATCAAGTATGATGGTGCATTCAAAACATTCCAGGATAAACAGAAGCTAAGAGATTTTTTTCAAAACCAATCCAGCACTTTAAAACATCCTAAAAGGAGCTCTGGTAATGTAGTGGTTACGAATCGGGCTGCGAACCACAAGGTCAGCAGTTTGAAACTACGAGCTGTTCTGCTGGAGAAAGATGAGGCTTTCTGCTCCCGTAAAAATTTACAGCCTCAGAAGCCCTATACAGGGTCGCTATGAGTCAGAACCGACTCCACGGCACATAACAACAACAACAACAAAGGGAGTTCTTTAGACTGAAAACCAACAAGAACAGATTGACAGATGAGGCAACACCACCTGGAACTCAGTAGACAGATAGCAGAGTTCAGAACAGAACAAAACTACAACAAGTTCAAAGGAGCTTGGAGGTCAACCGAAGATCAAAATAATATCAATGTCAAAGAAGGGATAAATGTAGGAACAGAGATACAGGTGGTTAGGATGTCAGGTAGATTACAGGATATGATCGATTCTCTTCAACGGAGAAAAAAGTTAATAGACTATAAGGTAACACCCCCAAAAAGTTAATACTTTACAACTTACCATGAAAATGAACTTCCAAGCAGAAGAACCAAACATGAAAACTAAGAAGAAGCTGACAAGGAGTAGCACAAAAACAAACAAACAAACAAACAAACTCAGCACTAGAAGGCATGCAGAACAAAGGAATGAACAGCATTATCAAAAATTTAATATAATGGCAGCAATTAATTCATAGTAGCATAGTGGTTATGAATCAGGCTGCTAACCTCAAGAAGTTCAGAAGTTTCAAACTACTAGCTGTTCCACAGGAGAAAGACGAGGCTTTCTGTTCCTGTAAAGATTTGTAGCCTCAGAAACCCTATACAGGGTCACTATGAGTCAGAACCAACTCCACGGTACTAAACAACAACAACAATTGGTAATTACATTGAATGTCAATGGATTGAATGCACCAATGAAGAGACAGTGGCAGTTTGGATAAGAAAACAAGACCCTTCAATATGCTGCCTGCAAAAGACACACCTTACATACAAAGACAAAAAAAAGACTAAAAGTTATAGGATGGAAAAAAATATACCAAGCTAACTGCAACAACAATCAAGCAGGAGTGACAATTCTAATCTCTGATAAAGTAAACTTTAAGACAAAAACCAGCATAAAAGATAAATAAAGACGCTATCTCATGATCAAAGGGTCAACTGAGCAAGATGACATAACCATAATAAATATCTATGCTCCCAATGAAAAAGCACCAAGATATATGAAGCAAACCTTACGAGATTTGATGAAAGAAATAGATAAATCTACAATTATAGTGGGAGATTTTAATATGCCATTTTCGAAAAGGGACAGAACAACCAGAAAGAAACTCGACAAAGTTACAGAAGAACTATACAGCACAATCAACCAACTTGACCTCATAGACGTATACAGAGCACTCAACCCAACAACAACACAATATACTTTCTTCTCCAGTGCACATGGAACATTCTCCAGAATTGACCATGTGTTAGGTCATAAAGCAAGCCTCCATAAATATAAAACATCAAAATACTACAGAGCATCTTTTCAGACCACAGTACTATAAAACTAGAAATCAACAACAAGAAGACTAAGGAAATATAGTCAAATACATGGAAACTGAACAACACCCTGCTGAAAAGCAACTGGGTAAAAGAAGAAATTAAACATGAATTCATAAAGTTCCTAGAAACAAATGAGAATGAAAACACAACATACCAAAATCTTTGGGACGGTGAAAGTGGTGCTGAGAGGCCAATTTATTGCAATAAATGTGCACATCCAAAAAGAAAAAAGAACCAAAATTAACACATTAACACAGCATCTTAAAAAATTAGAAACTGACCAACAGAGGGAGCCTACAGTCACCAAAAGAAAACAAAAAATAAAGATAAGGGCAGAAATAGAGATGGAAAACAAAAATACTATAGAAAGTATTAAGAGGACAAGAAGCTGGTTCTTTGAAAGGATTAATAAACTTGGCAAAACATACAAAAGAAAAAAGGGAGAAGAGAGAAATAACTCACATTAGAAACCACATGGGTGATGCCACAATGGAACCAAAAAAAATCAAAAGGATAATAACAGAATACTATGAAGAGCTGTACTCCAACAAATTCGAAAACTTAGAAGAGATGGATGCATTTTTAGAAAAACACAAACTACTGAAACTTATACAAAGTGAAGTAGAAAACTTGAACAGACCTATAACAATAGAAGAAGCTGATCAGGACATCAAAAAACTCCCAACCAAAAGAAGTCCAGGCCCAGATGGCTTCATTGGTGAGTACTACCAAACATTCAGGGAAGAGCTGTCACCAATTCTACTCAAGTTATTCCAGAATATAGAAGAGGATGGAAAGCTTCTTAATACTTTTTATGAAGCAAGCATAAACCTCATACCAAAATCAAAGAAGGACATCACTAAGAAAGAAAACTACAGACCAATATCCCTCATGAACATAGATGCAAAAATTCTCAATAAAATCCTAGCCAACAGAATCCAGCACCACATCAAAAAAAATGACACATCATAACCAAGTGGGTTTCATAAAAGGGATGCAAGGATGGTTCAACATTAGAAAAACAATCAATGTAATCCACCACATAAAGAAGAAAAAGGAAAAGAACCACATGATCATATTGATTGATGCAGAAAAGGCATTTGACAAAATCCAACATCCATTCCTGATAAAAACACTCAATAAAGTAGAAATTGAAGGGAAATTCCTCAACATAATCAAGAGCATATATACAAAACCAACAGCCGACAATACTCTCAATGGAGAGAAACTGAAAGCCTTCCCTTGAGAATGGGAACCAGACAAGGATGCCCTTCGTCACCACACTTTTTCAATATTGTTTTGGAAGTTTTAGTTAGAGCTATATGGCAAGATAGGGAAATTAAAGTCATCCAATTGGCAAAGAGAAAATAAAACTCTCTATTTGCAGATGATATGACCCTCTACGTAGAAAACCACCAAAACTCAGTAAAAAAGCTACTAGACCTCATTGGAAGATTCAGCAAAGTGGCAGGGTATAAGATAAACATACAAAAATCAGTTGGATTCCTCTATAGTAATAACGACAGCTCTTAAAAAGGCATTTGGAAAACAATACCATTTACAATAGCTGCCCAAAGGATGAAATATTTAGGAATCAATGTAACCAGAGAAACAAAGGACCTATACAAAGAGAATTACAAAATGCTACTACAAGAAGAAGAACATACCATGTTCCTAGATAAGAAGACTCAACATCATGAAAATGTCAATACTACCCAAAGCAATTTACACATATAATGTAATCCCAATCCAGATTTCAGCAACATTCTTCAAAGAGATGGAAAAGACATTTACAAACTTTACATGGAAAGGAAGGAGACACAGGATAAGCAAAGCACTGCTCAAAAAGAACAAAGTTGGAAGCCTCTCACTCCCCGATTTCAAAATCTATTACATGGCTACAGTGGTCAAAACAGCCTGGTACTGGTACAATGAAAGATACATTGATCATGGAACAGAATTGAGAATCCACAAGTTAACTCAACCACATACAGCCAACTGATTTTCGACAAAGTGCCTAGGTATGTTACATGGGGAGGAGATAGTCTCTTTAACAGATGGTGCTGGCAGAACTGGAAAGTGATATGCAAAAGATTGAAACAGGACCTTTCCCTCACACCCTATACAAAAACCAACTCAGCATGGATTAAAGATCTAAATGTGAATCCCAAAGCTATGAAAGTCATCAATGAAAAAATAGGGATAAATGTGAGGGCTGTTATACAGGGAATACACTACCAAACATTTTGAAAATTACACAAACAAAAGTAGACAAAATAGATGTGTGGGACATACTAAAAAATAAAAACTTATGTGCATCAAAAGACTTCACCAAAAGAGTAAAAAGGGAACCCAGAGAATGGGAAAAAAATCATTTGCAATGACACATCAAACAAGGGACTCATTTCTAAAATATATAGGAAACTACAACACCTCTACAAGAAAAAGACAAATAACCCAATTAAAAATGGGCACAGGAGATGAACAGACTTTTCACCAAGGAAGAGATCCAGGCAGCCAACAAACATATGAAAAAATGTTCATGATCTCTAGCCACTAGAGAGATGCAAATCAAAACGACAGTGAGATATCATCTCACACCAGCAATAACAGCAAAGATAAAAAAAGTAGAGGACAATAAATGCTGGCGAGGATGCAGAGAGACTGGGACCATACTACATTTTTGGTGGGATTGCAAAATGATGTAACCACTCTGGAAAGCAATATGGTGTTTCCTCAGAAGGCTGGAAATAGAAATACCTTAAAATCCACAATTTCTCTACTTGGTATTCACCCACAAGAAATACGAGCCATAACATGAGGAGATATATGCACACTAATGTTCATAACAGCACTATTTACAATAGCACAAAGATGGAGACAGCCTAAGTGCCCATCAATTGAAGAATGGATAAACAAACTGTGGTACATACACACAATGGAATACTATGCTACCTTGAAGAACAAGGAAGCTGCAAGCCACTGCATAACATGGATGAACCTTGAGGACATTATGCTGAGTATAATTAGTCAGTCACAAAAGGAGAAATACTGCATAGGACCATTATTGTAAAAGAGTAAGAAAAAGAACGCACACTAAAAGGGGGGGGGGGATATATATATTTATTTGTTGATCACCAGGATGTATGGGATGAGAGGAGGGGACAGAGGGGAAGACAGGGCACAGAATAAGGAATAGATACAAGATTGCTTGGGTGCAGGGTCATGGGGGTGATGAGGGTGGCAATATACAAGAAGGTGGAGTGGAATGGAAGAAAAAGGCTGATGGGAGAACAGTTAGGCAGGTTCATATGGGCTAAGTGGGACGGAGGTAAATGATGATGTAGGCACAACCTTGGAAGAACAGGGCTCAGGGATACAGGGATTGAGGCATGGTTTGAAGGGGTAAAAGTGGGGAATAATGTTAAGATGCTTGGCTGTCTTTTGAATTTTGGTTTCCCTTGCCCACCATTGTAAAATAGACACTTGGGGTGGGGGGTGGGGGAAAGGAATAGCCAGAATCATCATTACAGAAAGACTGTAAATCTGTCTTCAGCCTATAACTGATCAGAATACTTTAAAGGGGGCTAGAAGTTGCCCAGTGAAAGAGGCTTCCTGTGGAGCCTTTACATTGCACAAGACCATAGGTGGAATCCAGAACCCCATCCAGAAATGACTGAGGTAGGAAATTTCCACTGGAAAGGATGAGTAGACCAGCCTGGATCAGCTAGAACAAAAGATACTTCGTGAAAAAAATGACCAGAAGGAAAAATCCAAAAAAATAATGGCAGTCTGATTGATTACTACAAGAACAAGTAAGCTGTTTGCCTGGGAGCAAGTGTTTGGAACCCCTCAGAGCAAACCCCCTCCCAGGACTGAGACTCAAGGGGAATAAAAAGCAGGCATGTGGTCTGGCTTGTGACTTCACTGGTCACTGATAAGGGGAAGAGAGGCAAAAACAGCAATGAAGTTTGTGAACTAAGCCTGACCACATTCACTAGATCCCTGTGAATCTGGCTGGAGACCTGGATGGCCAGCAGTATGGCAAGACCCAGGGACTCCTGGGCCTAGAGGCAGTGACATGACCACAGAGGACCAGAGTGATATGAAGTAAGAGGAGATATACAAGAAGACCCTTATGTGCAGATGGTACCCATTTTGATGGTTGGATGATCAGAACTCGACTAGAAGAAGAAAGAAGAGCGGGGAGGGGAAGAGTAATCTGCTACAATTTGATGAACTTTACCTATACTTATGGATGTAGTAGCTCAAAAAAAGGGAATAAATCTTTACATTGAGGATCACTTCCACCCCCTGGGTACACAAGGTGGACAGGGATGGTCAACTTTGACATTGACTACCCAAAATGAAGGAGCCTATAAAGGCAAGAAGTCACTGGCTTACTAGCCTTCAATAGGGAGCCTAGTTTCAGATGGGGCGGGGGAAGATAGAATTACCACTGAATGATTTCCAATCTGTTGGGGCTGGGCTGGTGAAAGGAAATGGGGATAAGACTCTTGTGGTACAAAAGTGAATAATTGCCATCAGGACTAACTGTGAGGGTAAGAAATAGTGAGGTAGATGTTTTTTTGATAAAAGGAGGGGAGGATTGATTTTGCAGCCCAGGAGCAGAGGTCCCTGGGACCATCAAGTGAGAAGAACGGAGAAGGGGAGCATACCCAGAGAGGCAGTGATGCCAGGGATGAAGACAGAGATGATGATGTGGACAGATGGAGAGGAAGGGGACACTGGTGGGAGGGAGAAGGGCTGTGTGCTGGCAGCCAGGGGCAGACCTGTGTGGTGTACCTTTTGTTTATTTGATTATGCATGGAGGGGATTGCAATAATTGCAATGAAATGAAATACAATAGGATGAGTGTAAAATAATGCATCATGATCAAATGGAATCCATACCTGATATGCAGTAATGATTCAACATTAGAAAAACAATCAATGTAATCCACCACATAAGTAAAACAGAGGGGAAAATGTGTGACTATATCAATCTATGCAGAAAAGACATTTGACAAAACCCAACATCCAACAAAATCATTTTGTATAAATGTCCTTAGTTATGTTGAGAAATTTCATTCTATTCCTATTTTGTTGAGTGTTTTATTAGAATGAGTATTGGATTAGTTAGCTTAGAGATGCTAAAGCAAATGGAAGACATGAGGAGTTAAAAGAGCTGAACAGAAAATTTCAAAGGGCAGCGCAATAAGACAAAGTCAAGTTATTATAATGAATGTGCAAATACCTGGATTAGCAAACCAAAAGAGAAAAACATGCTCAGCATTTCATAAGCTACAAGAACTAAAGAAAAATTATAAACCTCATGTTTATGTACTGAAGGATTCTATGGGGAAAATGGAGTCCTGGTTTGGCACCATATATAGGGTAAGGACTGGACTGCTAACCACAAGGCTGGTGGTTCAAATCTACCAACTACTCCTTATCTGGAGTTGCTATGAGTCAGAACTGACTCATACGTACTTATAAACAGCAACAACATGGGCAAAATATTGAATGATGCAGAAAGAATAAAAAAAAATGGAAGTGATACATAGTCATGTACCCAAAAAAAAAATGGTTGCTATTCAAACATTTCCCATTTCAAGAGGTATGATCAATAGCCATGGTACTGAAGGAAGAAGTCCAATGTGTAGCGAAGGCATTGGCAAAGAACAAAGCTCTGGGAACTGATGGAATATAATTTGAAAAGTTTCAACAAACTGATGCAGCACTCATGTATGACAAGAAATGTGGAAGACAACTGATTAGAAGACATTCATATTTGTTTCCATTCCAAAGAGATGTGACCCAACAGAATGTGGAAGACAGAAATATCACATGCAAGTAAAATTTTGTGAAATGTAATATAAAAACAATTGCAAGAGTAGATTGACAAGGAGCTGCCAGAGGTTCAAGCCAGATTCAGATGAGGACATGGAAAGAGGGATGTCATTGCTGAAGTCAGAGGGATCTAGGCTGAAAACAGTACCAAACAATATTTCCCTGTTCTTTACGACTATACAAAGGCTTTCGATTGTGTGGACAACATTGCGAAATACTGGTGTTCTGGAACACAAAAATATGCTCATGAGAAACTTGTACTATACCAACTTGGTCTATACCAAGAGGCGATTAGTTGTTCAAACAGAACATGGGGACACCAAGTAGTTTAAAATTAGCAAAGGTGTGCTCCAGGGTTGTATTTTTTTCTCCATACTTATTCAATCTGTATGATGAGCAAATAATCTGAGAAACTGGATTATATGAGGAATAACATGGCATCAGGAGAGAATAAGATTTATTAATAGCTTATGATATAACCTTGCTTGCTGAAAGTGAAAGGACTTAAAATACTGACTGATGAATATTAAAGACCACAGCTTTTAGTACGGGTTGCATCTCAATGTAAAGTAAACAAAAATCCTCACCACTGGACCAAAATACAGCATCATGATAAATGGAGAAAGCTTGGAGTTGTCAAAGACTTCATTTTGCTTCAACCTACTATCAACACTCATGGAATTCGTTTATACTAAACAAGAGAGATCTGAAAAGGAAATCATTAAATAATATCATTTGCAAGAGCCACCCAAAAGATTAAGTACGTAAGAATGAATCTATCCAGAGAAATGAAACACCTATAAAAATTTGCTGGGACAAGGATTTTCCTTCAGCATGGACATAGAGAGCCTTCCCTTAGAGCAGGTGTTCTGGATTCAAACTTTTAGCCTAATCTATTAAAGGAGTGCTGATGTAGTGCTGCAGGATGCACTGGACCACAAGTTTGGTTTGAACCACAAGATCAGCAGTTCAAACTCAGCACCCATTCCTACTCCTCAGAAGCCCTATACAGGGTCACTATGAGTTGGAACCTACTTGAAGCACTTAACAACAAGAACAACAACATTAAAGTCACCCACTTAGGGTACTTCTCTTAGAGCAGTAATAGCATACTAAAACAAAAGGGCTTGAAGATTCTTAACTCCTTGCAGACAGGCTAAATGTTTCATCAAGCAAAATGACAATTTAAAGCATAGATTTTCACAATCTATATCCATCAATGAGTTCATAGTTACTAGATTCTGGTATAAATTGTCTTCAATATTAGTGGTTAATTTTCTCTAAATATCTCAATGGCACTTTAATAAGAATTTTGCAGATAATGTTTTCGAAACTACTAAAAAGAAGAAATGTTGAATCAGAAGTGGGATCTCATTCATGTATGATCAGATCTTGTTTTACATTGTTTTGCTTATTTTATACCACACACTAGGCTCCTGGTGTAGCATATAATCAAGAGCACTGTCTGTGAACCACAAGGTCACTAATTCAAACCAACCAGCTGCTCCTTGGAACCATCTACAGAGTCGCTATAGTCAGAACTGATTTGACTTGACGGCACTTAACAACAACATCTACATTATTTATGTGGATTTGCTGCCTTCCAACTAAATGACCAGCCACTTCAGAGCATGATTCTGAATTCCATTTCTCTATGTTCCAATTAGTAGATAGTTCAGTAATTTGTATAAAGTGTATATTTAATAATCCTTTGTGAACAATTATTTATTTGATTTTTTATTTCCTTAAATTGTTGTTGTCGTTAGGTACCATCAAATTGGTACCGTCTCATAGTGACCCTATGCACAGAAGAACGAAACATGGCCTGAAACACCAACCTCACAAACGTTACTATGTTTGAACCCATTGCTGCTTCCACTGTGCCAATCCATCTATTTGGAGTCTACCTATTTTCTAGGACCCCCCACTTTACCAAACATGATCTCCATCTCCAGTGACCGGTCCCTTCTGACAATATGAACAAAGTAGGAGACACGAAGTCTGGCCATCTTGGCTTCCAAGGAGCACTCTGGCAGTACTTCTTCCAACCCAGATTGGTTTGTTCTTTTGGAAGTTCTTGGTATTTTAATATTCTCCTCCAATGACATAACTAAAATGCATCAATTCTTCTGCAGTCTTCCTTAGTCACTATCCAACGTTCACATGCATATGACATGACTGAAAATACCATGACTTGGGTAAGGCCCATCTTTGTCCTCAAACTGACATCTTTGCTCTTCAATACTTTGAAGAGGTCTTGTACAGCAGATTTTCCTAATTCAATACATCATTTGACTGCTGCTTCCATGAGTGTTGATGATTGATCTGAGGAAAATGAAGTCTTTGATAACTTCACACTTTTCTCCACTTATATGAATGTTGTTTATTGGTCCAGTGGGGAGGATTTTTGTTTCATTACATTGAGGTACAACTTATACTGTGGTCAGTATTTCAAGTCCTCTTCACTTTCAGCAAGCAAGGTTGTATCATCTGCTTTTCACAGGTTGTTAATGGGTCTTCCTCCAATACTGATACCACATTTTTCTTTAAATCTCTGGCAATTCTTTGTCAATGTATGTTTGTACTCATTTTCGGATTTTCTTTAGCAAAGTTTTACTTGTATGAGATATAAATGATATTGTCTGATGACTTTCGCGTTCTGTTAGGTCAACTCTCTTAGGAAAGGGAACAAATATGGATCTCTTCCAGTGGGTAGGCCAGGTAGTTGTCTTCCAGATTTCTTGATATAGATGAATAAGTGCCTCCAGTTCTTCATCAGTGTGTTGCAAGATTTCAATTTTTATTTCATACATTCCTAGAACTTTGCTCTTTGCCAATGCCTTCAATGCACCTTGGAATTCTTCCCTAATGATCGTTGGCTCTTGATTATATGCTACCTCTTGAAATGGTTGAACAGCAATGATTTCTTTTTGGTACAGTGATCCTGTGTATTCCTTCCATCTTCTTTTGAGTCCCATTTCTTTTGATTCTTGCTGCATCATTTAATATTTTTCACATATGTCTAGGGTTGAAATTTTTCTTCAATTCCTTCAGCTTGAGAAATGCTGAGTGTTATTCCCTTTTGCTTTTCTAACTCTAGGTCTTTGAACATTTTTAAATAATATTTTACTTTGTCTTCTCAAGCTGCTCTTTGAAATGTTCTACTTAGCTCTTTTATCTCCTCATTTATCCCATTTGCTTTAGCATCTCTACTCTGGAGGTTACATTTCATAGTCTCTTCTTATATTAGTTTTGGTCTTTTCCTTCTTTCTTGCCTTTTTAGTGACCTTTTGTTTTCTTCTTGTATGGTGTTGTTGATGTCATCCCACAACTCTTCTGGTCGTAGGTCTTTAGTGTCTAATACTTCAAATCTATTCTTCAGATGAGCTCCACATTCAGGTGGGATATGTTCTAGGTCATATTTTGGATCTTGCAAACTTGTTTTAATTTTCTCATGCTTCAGCCTGAACTTGCGTATGAGCAATTGATCTGTTTCACAGTCTACCCCTAGCCTTGGTTTGGCTAATGATATGGAGCTTTTTCACAGATGTAATCGATTTTATTTCTGTACAATCTATCTGGTGAGGTTCATGTGTATAGTCATCTTTATGTTGTTAAAAAAAAAGGTATTTGCAATGAACAAGTCATTGGTCTTGCAAAATTCTGTCATGTGATCTCCAGCATCACTTGTATTACCAAGGCCTTATTTGCCAACTACTGATTCTTCTTCTTTGTTTCCAACCTTTGCCTTCCAATCAGCAGTAATTATTAGTGCATCTTGATTGCATGTTTGATCAATTTCAGACTGAAGAACTTGATAGAATTCTTCAATTTCATCATCACTGCTTTTAGTTGTTGGTGTATAAATTTGAATAATAATAGTATCAACTGGTCTTCCATGTAGCCATAGGAATATTCTTCTATCATAGACAGTGTTATAGTTCAATTCAGATCTAGATATGTTCTTTTTGATGATGAATATGACGTCATTCCTCTTCAATTTGTCATTCCCAGCATAGTAACCAATGTTATTATTAGATTCAAAATGGCTATTTCAGCTCACTAATGACTAAGATATTAATGTTTATGTGTCCCATTTCATTTTTGACATTTTCAAATTTTGCAATATTCATACTTTGTACAATCCATGTTCTTATTATTAATGGATGTTCACAGCTATTTTTCTTCATTTTGAGTTGTTCTCCATCAGTAAATTAAGTCCCTGAATGCTTTACTCCATTGGTGTCATTACAGTCAACACTTCTTTGAGGAGGCAGCTCTTCCCCGGTCACATTTTGGGTGCCTTCCAACCTCAGGGACTCACCATCCTGCACTATATCTGATAATACTCTGATGTTCTTCATTATGGTTCAATATTTCATATTCTGGTGCTCAGTGTTCTAATGCTATTAATAAGGCTTACAAAGGTTAAATATTTGGAAGTCGTCAGTCTCTCCTTCTTCCTAGTCTGTCTTTGGAAGTGCATCTAAAACCTGTTTACCATGGGTGAGCCAGCTAGTATTTAAGATATCAGTGGAATAGCTTCCAGAAAAATAGAAACACACAAGCCACCACAGTATGGCAAAATAACAGATGAGTGATGTTCCCTGAATTAATGATAATGAATTTGATAAAGAATTAATTCATTGTCATCAAGTCAATTTTGACTCAACGTAACACTATAGAGGGTTTTCAATGCTGTAAATCTTTATGGGAGCAGATGCCTCCTTTTTTCTGAGAAACAGCTGGTAGGTTTGAACTGTCAACCTTGTGGTTAACAGTCCTATAGTGCCCCTGAGGCTTCTAGATAAAGAATTAAGACTAATGAATACATAATGTATTTCTTATAGTTTATGGGGTTAGTGGAATAGAGGGGAGAAAAACAACAAACAAATAACTTTTAATGTGTTGCTCCTGTTGGTTGCCTTTGAATCAATTCTGACCCATAATGAACCTATGCACAACAGAACAAAACACTGCCTGGCCCTGCTTCATCCCCACAATCTTTGTTACACTTAAGTCCATTGCTGATGCCACTTAGGAGGGGGTTTTCCTCTTTTTCGTTGGTCCTCCACTTTACCTAGCATGATGCCTTTCTCCAGGAACTTGTCCCTCCTGATAATATGTCTGAAGTATGAGAGATAAAATCTTACCTCCTCACTTCTAAGGCACATTCTAGCTCTACTTCTTCTACTACACATTTCTTTGTTCTTCTGATAATCCATGGTGTTTTCAATATTCCTCTCCAGCACCATAACTCAAATGCATCAATTCTACTTTCTTTCTTGTTCATTGTCCAACTTTCACATGCATATGAGGCTACTGAAAATACCATGGATTGGATCAGCCACACCATAATCCTCAAACAGACAACTTTGCTTTTGATGCCTTTAAAGAGGTCTTGTGCAGCAATTTTGCCTAGTGTAATATGTCATTGATTTCTTGATTGCTGCTTCCATGAGTATTGATAGTAGACTCATGCAAACTGAAGTCTTTGACAACTGCTATCTGTTCTTCATTTATCATGATGTTATTTATTGGTCTAGTGATGAGGGTTTTTGTTTTCTTTACATTGAGGTGCAACCCATACCGAAGATTGCGGTCTTTGATCTTCATCAGTAATTATTTTAAGTCCTCTGCTTTCAGCAAGCAAGGTTGTATCTTTTGCATAATATAGGTTGCTAATGAGTCTTCCTCCAGTTCTGATGCCACATTCTTCTTATGATCCAGTTTCTCTGATTATTTGCTCTGCCTACATATTGAATTGTTGTTGTTGTTGTTGTTAAGCGCTGTTCAATCGGTCCGACTCATAGCAACCCTATATAGGGTTTCCAAGGAGTAGCTGGTGAGCTTGCACCTCCAACCTTGTGGTTCAAACCAACCTTGCAGTCTAGTGCATTAACACACAGTGCCACACCAGATTGAATAAGTATGGTAAAAGAATATAACTCTGGAGCATATCTTCCCTGATTTTAAGCCATTTAATGCCCCCTTGTTCTGTTAGAAGGAATGCCTCTTGGTCTATATACACTTGCAGGGGTGAGGGACGTCCAGCCTGTGGTTCATATAATACCCACGAAATGTTTTGGTCTGGCCCTGTCAAGGCAATGCAATTTCAGCCATCACATTATGGGTTAATTAAATATTTTACCAAATATAGAAGGCTAATTTTTAACTTGATAATTTTGTATGGTACAAATTTTGGCATAAAAATGGTTCCCTATTCCTGATGAAGGAGCTCTGGTAGATAGTGGTTACAAGTCAGGCTGCTAACCTCAGGGTCAGCAAGTTTGAAACTACCAGTGGTTCTGTGGGAGAAAGATGAGGCTTTCTGCTCCTGTAAAGATTTACAGCTTCAGAAACTGTATACAGACAGGGTCGCAATGAGTTAGAACTGACTCCATGGCATACAACCACCACCACCCCTGAAGAGTCCTGGTGTGACACTGTAGGTTAATGTGCTGAACTGCTAAGCTGGTTTGAACTGTGGCATTGGTAGTTCAAGTTCACCAGCCACTCCTTGGAAACTATGTTGTTGTTGTTGTTAAGTGCCATGGACTTGGTTCTGACTCATAGTGACCCTGCAAAGGGTTTCCGAGGCTGTAAATCTTTACGGGAGCAGAACACCTCATCTTTCTCTCACGGAACCACTGGTAGTTTCGAACTGCTGACCTTGTGGTTCACAGCCCAATTCGTAACAAACTACAGAGTGTCGTTATGGGTCGAAACTGATTTGATGGCACTTAACAACATCCCTGAATTGTTCAGGTTCCTCATGATACGTAATCTGGTAACACTATAATAAAACCAAACTCATTGCAATAAAGTGGATTCTAATTCACTCATTCTATACCAGGTTTCTGAGACTGTAAATCTTTACGGGAACAGATAACCTTATCATTCTTCAGTTGAGTGGCTGGTGATTTTGAATCACCAACCTTGTGATTAATAATCCAATGTCTAACTCACAGTACCATCAGAGCTCCTAATATGGTAAAAGTCAAATCTAAATAAATCATGCTGCATGAGGAAAAAAATTTGAAATTTGAATTATCCATATTATTCAATTATTTTTATGTGATATATATTCAGTGTGCATATTTGTTATTTTATCAAACTTGTGTAATACTTCAAGTTGGAAGATATAATAAAAAACATATTATCTTTGAAATTGATACTGTCTGGGACTTTTATGAAATGCTACTTAATACACTTGTCAAATAAATACAAAGTGCAAAATTGCAAATTGATAATATCACAGACTGTCTTCAGTTCTCAGCTATTGCTAATGTTCTTCCTTGGAAGAATCTCATTTCAAAAGCTCATTGTTTGGGATGAAATTCATATGGAAAATCACAGACACTATGGCCCATTTATTAAATAATTTAAATCTCAGTGATGATCAGCGTTTTCCAGTGATAGTGAAAATATGGTATTTCTTTGGTGCATTGCCAACTTCTAAGTCATAATGGAAACATTTATAATAGTCAATAGTTTCTTTCAAAGTAGAAATATTGGCGCTTTCATATATGAGTAACATGATCAAGCTTCTATATTTGGAAATTAAGAATGATCACAGATTCTCAGAATTTTTTTGTACACGTGAAAGAAAGATGTTTATGACACATGAGCAGTAATAAGACATTTGGATAATTAAAATTCATCCATTATTAGGTGATCACAACCTCAAAGGCAAAACTACTTACAGTCATGAAATATTGAAATATAAATGACAAAGAATGGAGTCTTAATACACTCTTGACACTGATAAATATCAAACTTTACCCAAGGAACAAACAGTACCACAAGGGTAAAGAGTTATGCTGAAAAATGTATTATAATAAAATTATGACAATTTTATTAGACTAATAACCTAATTTTGGAAAATTATTTTCCAATTTTATAGTTTAGACTTCCAGTCAAGCCAGGTTCTAGAAAATAAAAATTGAATTAGAGTTAGAGGTACTAGGGAAAGAATACAAATCATACATTTGTCATCTCCATGTCTTTATATATGAGGAGGTTCCAAAAAGTTTATGGAGAAATGGAATTGATAGAGTATGGAAAATTTCCACAACTTTGAAGCCCACTTGTATTTATGGAATTCACAAATTAATTTGGCATCAACATCAAGAAAAAAAAAATATATATATATATATATTCAGATCCCTTATATGTTTTTTCAAGGAGTCCTGGGGCACCATGGGTTAAACATCAGGCTACTAATTACAAGATTAAGCGGTTCAAACCCACCAGTCACTCTAAGGGAGAATAATGAGGCTGTTTGCTTTCATAAAATTTACAGCTTCAAAACCCTAAAGGAACCATTCTATTCTGTCCTCTAGGATCGTCATGAGTCAGAATCAACTTGATGGCAGCAAGTTTTAATATTTACTCAGTCATATTGAAAATAGCTTCTTAAGATGTCTACGCATGTGTATCTCAGGTGTCCATTAACAAAACTAAGTTCTACCTTGTCTGAAAATATTCTTTGATGCATATAATTTGTTGTAATAATATGATGTTTTATTTGCAGAAATGTTTTATTTATTAATCTTTCTGTCTTGGTGTGGCGCTGTGGGTTAATGCGCCAGACTACAAAGCCATTTGAACTGCAAGGTCTGTGGTTCAAGCTCACCAGCTGCTCCTTGGAAGCCCTATACAGGGTCGCTATGAGTTGGAACCGACTCGATGGCACTTGACAACAACAACAACAATCTTTCCTTAATGTGCTGGACTGCAACATCAGTTTGAACCACAAGATCTGCAGTACAAGTTCACAGGCCACTCCTAGGAAACTCTATACAGGGTCGCTATGAGTTGGAACCAACTTGAAGGCACTTAGCAACAACAAGAACAAATCCTTCCTTGGAAGCACACATGATAGGAAATGAACTACCTAATGGAGATCACAACTTGGATATTGTGATTTCCATTAGCTCTGGACAAATCTCAGTGGCTTTGGACAGAAGCCATTATTTTTCTGTGTTCTCTCTTTCCTATTTTAGTTCATTGGTGCTGCCCTAAAGAAACTGGAAGGTATTCTTGATCACCCCTTAATTTGTTGTCACCATTTTCCACCAAATCAATTTAATAACATACTTTCACATGCCCTAAATCTGTCCCCTATCTTTATACTAGAACTTTAGTTCATACCTTCATCATCTCTTTAGGCTAATGGAATAATCCTGTTATCATCCTTTACTCATTCTAATGTTCTGCATAATAATTCTCAGTTCTCAGATGATAAACTAGAAAAATATTAAAATGATCCATAAAGGTTCATAATATTCTACATACTGATTCCTGTTTGCCCTTTTCACTTGATCTCTTTAGAGGTTTTCACATTGAACCCTTTTTGTACACATTCCAAATTTCATCTGGTTTCTTAATCGCAACAGACTGTTTCCTGACTCTCTGCTTACATTCATGTGGTTTTCTGCCTGAAAGTTGACCTTATTTCCCACTTATCTCCACTATCCTCCTTTTCTAGAAGGCACATGAATACAAGTGCCATCGAGTTGGTACCAACTCATAGCGACCCTGCATAGGGTTTCTGAGGAGTGGTTGGTGGGTTTGAACCTCTGATCTTGCAGTTAGCAGTTCAGTGCTTAGCCTACATGCATACTGAAACTTCAATGTTTCAACTCCTGTATACAGGAAACTTTTTAACTGTATCTGTTACACTTTATTGGATACATCTTTCTACTAATCTGTCTTACTATGATAAAAAGAACATTTTTCAAATCTAGGCTCTCTGATTTCCTATTTTATTTTTTAATTTTAGGATAAATTCTGGACTGGTGACTGAAAGGTCCAAAGTTCAAACCAACCAGCTGCTCTCAAAAATCCTACAGAGGGTCACTATGAATTGCAACCAACTCCATGGCACATAACAACAGAGAAATAGTAGATATTTAATAAATGAATTTATCGAATTTATGGATGAAGTGACAAAAGCTAATACCTGGGTTTTCAGTAGGCATTGCAGATGGAAGTCATATTTTTCTATTACTGTTGAAAGGCACTTTCTAGAAAAGAAAAAAAATAGAAAAACAAAGCTTTAAAATTGGGTGGGAGAATTTAGCTCATATTATCTTTACTGTATTTACACAAGTACTGTTTTGTCCATGATTCTATAGTAGGCATGGTATGAAAAGTATTACAATTGATATAAATTTTAAAAATCCATTCAGACAGATAGCTTTTAAAACTTTGTATAACTTATACAGCATAAGCATAGTTTAAAATTTTAGAACTCAACAGAAATTCATGACAAAGAAAGTTCTCAAAGACTAACCCTTATATTTTCTCTTAATTGGAAATATAGTTGGAATGGAATTTGCAAGCAGGTTATGGTAAAAAATAACAATACAAAATAAATATACAAAATGTTATAGAGAATTGCATTCACAATTAATACCATGGTTGTTGTTTTTTGTTGTAAAGTGCCATTGAGTCAGCTCTGACTCATAGTGAACCTGTATAGGGTTTCCATAGGGTGACTGATGAGTTTGAACAGCTGACATTATGGTTCAAACTGACCTTGTGTATCGCATGATAGTATAGTGGATTAAGAGTTGGACTGCAAGGTCAATAGTTCAAATCTATCAGTTGCTCCATGGGAGAAAGATGTTATCCATAGCTTGTCATGATCCACACAGTTTAAAGTCTTTGCATAGTCAATAAAACACAGGTAAATTTCTTCCTAGTATTCTCTGCTTTCAGCCAAGATCCATCTGACATCAGCAATGATACACCCCCTCATTCCATGTCCTTATCTGAATTTGGCTTGAAACTTCTAGAAGTTCCCTGTAAATGCACTGTTGCAAACATTTTTTATTTATCTTTAACAAAATTTTGCTTGCAGGTGATATTAATGATATTGTCCAATGATTTCCACATTCCATTGGGTCACCTCTATTTGTAAAAGGCTTAAATATGGATCTTTCCAATCAGTTAACCATGTAGCTGTCTTCCAAATTTTTTGTCATAGATTACTGACTGCCTCCACAGAATGGCTAGTAGTTTCCAACTGCAGACCTTGAGGTTAGCAGCCTGATTCGTAACCACTATGAGATCAGAGCAACTTTTACTGCCATGGATTTAATTTGAACCTTTAAAATATATGTCACTTTGACTTAGTGTTTATAGTTGATTCAAGAAGAATGAATGAAGTCCTTGACACCTTCAATCTTCTCTCCATTGATAAGAATGTTGTATATTGGTCCAGTGGTGAGGATTTTTATTTTCTTTTCATTGAGATGCAATCTATACCGAAGGCTGTGGTCTTTGATTTTCTTCAGTAAATATTTTAAGTCCTTTTCACTTTCAGCAAGCAAGGTTGTATCATCTGCATATCACAGATTATTAATGAGTCTTTCTCCAATCCTGATGCCATGTTTTTCTTCATATAATTCAGCTTCTCAGATTATTAGCTCAGGATACAGTTTAAAAAAGTAAGGTCAAAGAACACAACCCTGTTGCATACCTTTCTTAATTTAAAACCATTAAGTGTTCCCATGCTCTGTTTGAACAACTGCCTCTTGGTCCATGTACAGATTCCTCATGAGCACAACTAAGTGTTCAGGTATACTCATATTTTGCAATGTTGTCCATAGCTTGTCATGATCCACACAATCAAAAGCCTTTGTGTAGTCAATAAAGCACAGGTAAACATCTTTCTGGTATTGTCTGCTTTCAGCCAAGATCCACTGGACATCAGCAATGATATCCCTCATTACATGGCCTCTTCTGAATCTGGCTTGAAGTTCTCTGGCAATATATGCTTACAGCCATTTCTGTATTACCTTTAGTAAAATTTTACTCACATGGGATATCAAATATATTGTCCGATAATTTCTGCATTCCATTTCTGTTGGGTCACCTCTCTTTGGAATGGACACAAATATGGATCTCTTCCAATCAGTTGGCCAGATAGTTGTCTTCCAAATTTTGGCTATAGCAACATTAAATAACCAAGAAATTTTTTGAAATGGGCAGGCGGAGTCATACTGTATGCCTACAAAGATTTTAATGATGTTGAAGCGGGACCTATTCTAGACATTATTTAAGAAAACCTAAGGGAGGGAACATAATTAGAGTGCAATAAGAGTTTTAGTTGTGACTCTGAAATTAAATATCTAAATAATAATTAGCAAATTTTCTGTTTTAGTTTCCTAAACTAAAATTAGCAGCATTGGGGAAAAGAGCCATACATTGCAGTCCACCACCCTGGGGTTGGAAGGGATGGGTGGAAGAATTAAAATCAGAGGCTAGTTCATCCTACCAGGCTTCCTTTACTTTTTATGAGTGCAGAACTTTGCTCTGTCCTGGTTTAACATATGGATACCTGCACCAGTGATCATGGACACCACAGGCTTCTCTGAGGGGCAGAGATAAGGCAGCAGAAGATGAAAATTACCTTGCTCCATCTTCTCCCAGTTTTCTTACAATATTCTGTGTCCAGAAGCAATCACTTACAGGTCACAAACTTCTATAAAACCAGTTCAAAACAATTCTCAGTTGCCCCACGGATTTCTCACTTTTTAATAAATTGGTGGGATTTGATTTTCTTCTATGTTATTTTCTGAATCATATTTTGGAAACAGGAAATAGCAGCCTTTGTTAATATTCCATCTTGACAGGAACCTTTACCTAATTTATATGATTGGCCATTAAGTCAAAATTTGGATTAGGTTGCATCTAACATCCTCTCTTCCCCAAGGCATTCTATGATTTTATGGTATGAAGCTGGATATTTTGAGAAATAAACAAGAAACAGTACACTATTTAAATGAAGGCCATAATCATTAAACTGTTGATTCTGATTCATAATGATCTTCTTCCTGTACGTCAGAGTGTAATTATGCTTCATTGGATTTTAAATCATTAATTTTTTGGAAGTAGATTGCCAGGCATTTCTTCAAAGGTATCGCTGCATAGACTCAAGCCTCCAAATTTTCAGTTAGAAGCACATTTACACCACCCAGAGACGACAGTGAAGGTCAGTGCTGAGTCAGCTGCAAATCATGGTGGCCTTACATATAATATAAGAAAATATTTCTCAGTCTTGTCCTATATTCATGATTATTGGTATGTTTGAGTCCATTATTGGACCTATTGGGGATTTCCCTCATTTTTGCTGATTGTCTACCCAAAATGACATCCTTTTCTAGAAATGGATCTTTTCTGATGACATGTCCAAAATAAGTAAGCTTAAATTTTCCATCCTTTCTTTTAAAACACATTTTAGTTGTATTTCTTCAAAGACTTATTTTTTCTTTCTTCTGGCACTCCATGGTATATTCAATATTCTTCACCAATACTACAATTTAAATGACTCAATTTTTCTTCTGCCTTCATTTCTCATTGTCCAGCTTTCATATGCACATGAGTCAATTGAAAAGACCCATGGCTTGATCAGGTGCTTCTTAGTCATCAAAGACATCTGTGCTCTTTATCAATTTAAAGAAATATTTTGTTGCCAATTTGTCTAATGAAACATGCTGAATATGGATTACTGATCCAAGTAGAATAAAATTCTTAAAGTGTGTTTCAGAGAAATCTGATTTCAGTTACTAATGACTTGAGTAACCTTTGGTAATTTATTTAAATTATAGAATTTTAGTTTCCTTGATTCTGAAGTTTCATAGTGAAAATTAGTATATGAAAATATATAGTAAGCTTCAAGAAGTGATGACCTTAATGAATATTCCCTAAAATATTTTATCTCATCTTGCTTTTAGTCAAACTTTGTGTTTATGATTTATGACATACGTTTCCCTGTTTGTTTGTTTTTTGCTGGTTCAGCTAGGAACATTTTTTAATTCCAGAGGAACTCAAACTATAGCACTTATATCTTCTCCTGGCATAGCTTGTCTATTTGTGATATGTCTATTCTCTCAAATAATATGTACATATATTTAAATATTAGAATCTATTAGGGCATATTCATTTGCTGTCACTTAATTTTTCCTGTTTGAATTCACAGTTCTCTGTTTATGACATACAATTTATTCACAGAGCAGTCCAGAAGTGAATATTAAGTAGGATATAGTGAATTTCAAAGTATGGAAATTCAGTTATAGAAAAAAACTTTGTGGCACATGCAACCCAAATTCACAAAATGGATCAGAAAACAAAAAAAACCTTGAAAATGTAATAACCAATAGCTGAGATATACTAAAATGCATGTTAGATTATTCTGGAAGGTGTTAGCAATTCTTCAAATGTGTCTGAATAGCTGCAAAGAATAGATAATTATTAATGGAATTTGCCAAAGGGAGATATCTATTAAAAGTACAATAGCTTCCACGGTACTTACAAAAATCCACTTTTTATAATTAACAGGAAAAAAAACATTGTGATTTGACAACTGAGAATTCAGTCAGGAAGTAGTCTTAGAAGAAAAATAAAATATCTCACCTGGATACTTTCCAAATATGCATATGTTCCAGAAGCTGGTTCAGATAAAACTGACTATGGTCATCTTCATGCTGTAGATAGCAGAATATATTAGTATTAATAGAGTGAATAGGAACGAGTACCAGATAAAAATAGGTCTGTAACTTCTTGCTGTCATTTTATTCATCACCTCTTTTGATAATCCTCATTCATCATTTTTATACTTTGTCTTAAAGACCTTAGAAGACTATCCTTAACTATGTTGTTGTTGTTGTTGTCAGGTGCCATCGAGTTGGAACCAACTCATAGTGACCCCATGCATAGCAGAACGAAACAATGTCTGATCCTGGGCCAACCTCACTACCGCTGCCACTCTTGAGTCCATCAATGATGCCACCTGGCCAATCCATTGTGTTAGAGGTCTTCCTCTTTTTCTCCGACCCTCCACCTTACCCAGCATGACATCCTTCTCCAACGATTGTTTCCTCCGGACTACATGTCCAAAGTAGGAGAGACGAAGCTTAGCCATCCTGACCTCCAAGGAGCACTCTGGCTGCACTTCTTCCAAAACAGATCTATTGGTTCTTTTGGCAGTCCATGGCACTTTCAGTATTCTCCTCCAACACCACAACTCAAAGGCATCAATTCTTCTACGATCTTCCTTATTCACTGTCCAGCTTTCGCATCCATATGAGGCTATTGAAAACACAATGGCCTGGGTCAGGCGCACCTTAGTCCTCAAGCTGACATCTCTGTTCTTCAATACTTCAAAAAGTTCCTGTGCAGCAGATTTGCCCAATGCAATACGTCCTCTGATCTCTTGACTGCTGCTTCCGCGAGTGTTGATAGTTGATCCAAGAAGAATGAAGTCCTTGACAACTTCAATCTCTTCTCCATTGATAAGAATGTTGTTTATTGGTCCAGTGGTGAGGAATTTTGTTTTCTTGACATTCTTTAACTATATAGGCATGATTTTCAATAATAAAGCAGAAAGATGAACTTCAGTGGAGAACAAACCTACAAGACAGTTGAAAACCTGCCTGGCATCACCAAAGTCAAACATAAATTTCTTTTATACTAAGGCAGTATTTCAATGACCAGTTCTACCCACATACATTCTTTTTATTAGGCCACAGATGCTATGACATTGTTTTTGTTGTATTTAAGTGCTGTAGAATTGGTTTAGACTCATAGCAACCCTGTATAGGATTGCTAAGGTGCAGTTGGTGTGTTTGAACTGGTGGTGTAAGACTTGACAATTTGCCAGATGTACAGGTGAACTCCTACTTTTAGTTTCTTTTTAGTTTCACCACATCTTGCTATTAAGATGTCAGTGTGAAAGAGGTTTACATGTCATGCACATTAAATTATGCTAATCAATAACAGCTACTTAAAGGTATATATTCCAGGAGTTATCAGGTAGTGTTTTGTTTTCTACTGAAAATGATTCAGAAATGGTAGTCTTATGAATTATATGCATGCTTTGTTTCTCTTTTTCAAACACAAAAACACACGTACATAGACATACATACACAGAAATAGACACTAACACTACTTAACTCCTTGACCAGCTCTTTGATCATAGACATCCTTTGCAAGACTGCTACAGAAAATGTAATATACTCCATCACAATCACACTCTTTCAGAACGTGACGGTGTTACATTGGAGAGCCAAGTGAGTCCAGTAATGCCTGGAGTCAACGTCATCTTGTGTGTCAATAAACATACAACCTATAGTCTAAATGGCCTACCAGAGCTTATGAAAGAAAAATCAGAGTAAATACTTTTATATGGCATGGTGAAAAGTAAACTAATCTTTATATTGGATTTTTCTGTGATGAAAAATAAGGTAGCTACATTACATAGAAGAGCAAGGTCATCACTATAATATAATACATTGATCATGTCCTGGTTTGTTGTGTGTGTGTGTGTGTGTGTGTGTGTGTGTGTGTGTGTGTTTAAAACATTTTGTAAACATGCTTAAGTACTTAAAAATATATGACTTACTTTCTAGGAATTAACAGCTAGAGTTATTTGGATGACAGAAACTATTTTGTATTCACACTAATTCCTGGAGGAAAGTGTGATAAAGATGAGACTTTTTTCCCCCCTTTATTACAGAGTAAGTTCAGTTTTAGTCATAGAAGAAAAGGTGAAAGAGAAAGGAAAATAGAAAAGTGAGAAACAGAATAAAAAGAGGAAGTTGCAACTTTTGCACTGTACTATTTGGAACCTGCCTTCTCTCAGAAGTTAAAACCAAAACAAGCATACAACAGTATGACTCACATTTATCCTTCTGTATATATTCATTTCAAAAATGGTTTTATCTATTCTATAGATGTTTTCAGGGATTTGGGTTGGTTTTGTTATATCATTATTTACTAGAAAAAAAATATTTAAAGCAACTAAAAGAATTTGAAAGAAAGTTTCAGTAGTTGTCCATGGGATATACTATGTAAGTTTAATCTTCTCCAGAGCTGAAGAGAAAACCTTAAAGAGAAAATTATTATTAAAGGTTTTTTTTTTTTTTCTGTTTACATGCAAAAATACATTGCTATAAATATCTCTATTCCTTGAAATAGAAGAAAACCTTGGTGTTTTAATTCATACATAGCTACAATATTGCCAATACTCTTGGCTATATATGAGAGTGATAAAGAGACTCAGTTATTCATATGACATTTAATCAACATGAATACTTTAAACTTTTAAATTCTATGATGATCACTAAAGACAGTCAACGTGTTTTATAAAGAATCTTGTGGAATAAGAATTAAATGATCATATTTTTTTATAACACAAATATGTTTAATATAGGAAAGTCGTCTGAGTTAAATTGAGCTTAATAATACCTATTACAACTAGAAAACTATTTACTGAAAGACAATGGTGTCAATAAATTTATTAGGATTATCATTTTTGTGTTCCTAGAATTATATGAAAAAGAATACTCTCAAGCCAGTGTTATTGTTTTCGTAGAAATAAAATACAAGTATTCATAAACGTTTGAAGTCCTGGTGTGGCATGGTAGGAAAAGCACTGGATTGATAACCACAAGGTCAGCATTTCAAACACACCACCTCTCCTTGGAAACCTTATACAGGATCACTGCTATGAGTTGGAAGCAACTCGACAGCACTTAACAACAACATTTATAAAGGGTTAGCTTACAGCTGAAATTCTGAAAATGAAGGAATGCTTACACCCCTTTAAAAAATAAAATAAAGGCAGGAAAAATTAATCAGCTCCCTTTGAGATATATATATATATGTGTGTGTGTATATGTATGTATTAAAAATCCTGATTTTTAATACATACATATAACCCCTCTCATATGTATATATTAAAATTCAGGGATCAATTATTTTTAATATAGTAATTTGCAAAATGAAGAGGGGTTACAATTCTGTTATATTAAACTGATCAGAATACCACATATATTCAAGAAAAGAAATTATATAAAACTTATAAAAAAAGAATGCAATTTTTATTTTTTGTCAAATATAGTATTTACAGTTACGATAATAACTTTTGAGATGATGGTGGTGTGCCGTGGAGTAGGTTCCAACTCATAGCGATCCTGTACAGGGTTCTGCGGCTCTAAATCTTTACTAAAGCAGAAAGCATCTGCTTTCTCAGGTGGAACAGTTGGTAGTTCTGAACTGCTGACTTTGAGGTTAGCAGGCCCACTACTTTACCTGGTAACCATAAATTCTAAGCACATTAGCTGTCAGTTGTATATAATTGAGCTATGAGCTCATATTCATGCTCCTCTGCTTTGCTTATAGGATGATGATCTTGAGCAAATCATGGCAACTTCCTGTAACTCAGTTTTCTCATTTTTTATTAGTTGTTGTTATTAAGTGCCATTGAGATGGTTCTGACTCATAGAGACCCTGTATAGGGTTTCTCAGGAGCAGTTGGTGATCTTGAACTGCCTACCTTGCAATCCAAACCGTCCTTGCAGTCCAGGGTTTTAACTCGTAGTGACTCCATTTTTAATAGTATTTGCCTCATAATTATTGTGAAGAGTAAAAGTGATAACAATGATAAAGTCCCAGGCATAAAAATATGTGTTCCATAATATATTATTATCTTAGTATAATAGTTTGATAGGGATTTACAAATAAACCTTAATTTATATGACTGAAATGTTTTGCAAATTACTACCAATAAAATAAGTTATTGTTTTTTTTTAATAATATGCAATTTCTAAAACCTGATTAGAAATTGCAATTATATAATTTCTCTTCTCCTATTTGCAATGAAACATGATGATTTTAGCTTTTTCTTCCACATTGTATACAATCAGAAAAATCTTAGGTTTATTAATATTGAGGGTACTAGTTATACTTGAAAATGTTTCTTTGTGTAGAATTCAGATTCATAGCCCGGGAGCTGTCAACACCCACTGAGCAGAAGAGCAGATCCAAACAACTCTCTTTTGGCCTCATTATGTTATATTCCATAAGATATACTGAACCTAATGCACCACCAGACACTTTTTATGATGAAACACCTCAGATTAGAGAAGAAAAAAAAAAAAAGAAGAAGAAGAAATAAGTACTCAGATCTGTTATTTGATGTAAATGACAGGGTGATGGAATTTTTGCTTAAAGCAAGTAATTGGAAGAATCTACATTTAAAAATCACCAAGATATCAAAGGTTACTGCATAGTTTGCAATTGGGGTTAGAAGTAACTCAAAACATGACACAGGGAATAAAGTTTGTATCTAACAGCATAGAATATGCTCATTAAATCACAGTAATCCCTTTCTCAGTTGTTTTGTTATATATATTGTGAATATTAATCTATCCTGATTTAAGCTGTGTTGATACACACAAACAGACTTCCAATAGAATAAGAATAGCTATTTTACCCCTTCAATGATTTTTTCTTCACTCTATTTTTCTTTCATTTCTAAATTGATATATAGATAGTATGAATACGAATACCATCAAAAATTTATCATGTACTATGAGGGGGCTTCAAAATGTTCATGGAAAGACAGAATTAAAGGCTAAGGGATTTTTTTCATGAATTCCCTTCATATTTTTCAAATAGACTGATTTATGAGTTATTTTACTTATGTTGCAGTAATGCGTTTATGTAACTGATTAAGTGTAAATTGTTAACAAGCATACAGATAAATATTTAATTCTGTTTAAATAAAATACATTCAAATGGGTGCATTTACCATTCTATATAATTATCAATCTATATCGACAAAAATTCATAAAGATAAGAATTCTTAAAATGATCACTTTTCTAATTGAAACCAATCGTAATGAAGTCTTACCTTTCTAGATAACTTTCCTGGATTTTCTCTATATTTCTGCAGATGAAGTTGGATAGCAGTTTGATCTTTCTGAAATATTTTGTGACTCCCCAAACAGTAATCACTGAAGGAAAAAAAGTAAATAAAATCACATACTCTCCATAACACCACCAAGTGTGTGTTCACTTTTTACTTCATTTCTATTTATTTTGGAACTTAGATGGAAAA
>NW_006408604.1:3570744-3577642 GCF_000296735.1 Chrysochloris asiatica
TTTTAATGACAACAAACTTCAAATATGTCAAACACTGCTTAGAAGCCTAATTAGATTGTTTCTAATAACTGTGATAGGGTGATAAGGAATACTTTACATCTTCAGTGTTAGCTTACCATACTATTTCAAAGTTTGGCGGGCTAATTGATACCACAAACTCAATGTGGAGACCATAATATCAAGGAAGAAGAATTGTTGCTGTTAAGTTCCATCAGTTGATTCTGACTCATAGTGACCATGTACAGGGTTTCAACGGAGCATTTGGTGGATTTGGACCATTGACTTTGTGATTCACAATCCAATGCTGGTTCTATAGTGCTACACCAGAAGTTCAGGAAGAAGAATGGTGTGGTGAAAATGAAACAGGCTTTGGAGTTAGATTTACTAGCTTTAGACTATAGGCAGTACAATCAAGCCACTTGAAATTATTTCCATCTTGCTGTTGTTTAATGCCATCCAGTCAGTTCTGACTCATAGCAATCCTGTTTAGGGTTTCCTAGAAACAACTCGCAGATTTAAATCACTGAGTTTGCAGTTTAAACTGACCTTGGGGCCTTGTGTTTACCCTACACCAAGACTCCTATTTCCATTTTAAGTGTTGGGGTATTGATATTCATACATTAAAACGTTGACAAGAAAATTAAATAGAAGTATTACCTTGTATTTTAGAAATTTCTAATGGCATAATTATTTTCTGCCTTTCTCGCTCTCTAAATATTTATTGAACACCAATTAAATGCTGAGCATGAGGACTGTTTTGAAACATAAGAGTATTGTTTTAAACAGAATAAACTCCTCCTCTAAGAAATGAAGAGCTTTGGCTATATAGTCTCCTTTACTGTTTAAAACATTTATATTCCTGGAGCTTTCGTTCCAATATTATGTAAAGGATAAATCATGCTAATTAATGTTGTGTAAGGGTCTTAATTAAGAAGCCTCTGGTAGTGAAAAGTTGGCCTGCTAACCTCAAGGTCAGCAGTTAGAAACTACCAGCCGTTCTGCTGGAAAAAAAATGAGGCTTTCTGCTCCCATCAAGAGTTACAGCCTCGGAAACCCTATACAGGTTCGCTATGAGCTGGAACTGACTCCACGTACACTACCACCACCACCAAGGGTCATAATTAAATGCACAAATGATTTTAAGTTAAATAAATCTTCTATTTGGGACCCCAAGTAATTTTTGTATCCTAAAATTTCACTAGATATTTGGGAACAGTTATTCCAACAATGTCAGGGTCTTACTCTGTGTATATTACTCACATGTCTGTAAATATTTTTAACTTGAAAATTACTTTTTAATTTAAAAAGATCAGCCCCAATTCACCAAACTGGTGTGTTGAGTATTCTCGGCAAATATTTCACCTCTGCTCCCATCCTTTGGTCTAATTAGATACCTATTCTGGTGCTAGCCAAGGGCTTTTATATTGATCCTTGAGTTGCCTACATTTGCTATTCTGGACCTAGACATGTGTACTATGTCTATCGGGTGGTTACTGGAGTTATTGATTTTTGCATTCTCCTTCCCAAAGTTCCACTCTATGGGCCATTTTTATAATCTTTTGAATGTCCTCAAGTTTTTCTCTCTTTGCCTCACTTATACCAACTCTACGTCTCATATCTTGCCTTTTTCTTTGAGTTGTTTTTTTTTTTTTTTCTCTTCTTCTTCTTTCTGTGCTTGTCTTGGAAATCAATTTAAGAACAGTGATCCACCTAGCTCTTGAAGATTCTTTTTCTCAATGTGTTGAGAATCAGCCACATCTATGCCTACTTTCTGCTTCTTGGACTGGCTTTCTTTATTTGCTGTCCTATATACTTACTAGGATGGCCATGTAAAAAGTAGGATTTCCAGTTAAATTGAAGTTCAGATAAACCATGAATAAATTTTAGTATAATATTTGAGATATACTAAAATAAATTATTTATGTTTATTTGAAGTTAAACTTTAACTGGAGGTCCTCTATTTCTATTTGTTAAATCTGGCACTCTTATAGCTTAATTATTCTTGACTCTTTAATGACAGCTGACTTCACTAAATTTTAACTAGAAAATTTGTACCCTACGATCTACAGGAATCTTCATTGTAAATGGATATAATCTGAATGACCTGTGCTACCTAGAAAAAGCAAACAAACAAACTTACAACTAGGTCTTGGATTTTCTATTATCTTTGCCTCAATGTGTGTATGCATGTTTGTGTGTGTGTGTGTGTGTGTGTGTAGTGGTCTTGGGTAATTATCAGCCTTGGCAGATTTTTTCCCTACATTTTCTCTGCTTTTTTAAAAAATGTTACATTTATAGGAATAAGTTCTCATAGAAAATATTAAACTGTGTTGAACTATTCAATATAAAAGCTAAACATTTTCCACTCTCACTTTTTCCAAATTTACAGCTGTCATGAGCTAATCAGAGTTTCTTTGTATGCTGAATTAAATAAGTAGGTATTCTATAGTTCTATTATAAGTAATAGCACATCAAGCGTGGCAACAATAGTGAGGTTGACCCAGGATTGGGCATTGGTTCATTTTGCTGTGCATAAGGTCGCTATGAGTGGGCATCGACTCAATGGCACCTAACAACAACAACTAGTTTATAAGTAGAATTCTTTAGGTGAGATTTCTGAGAGTCTGCCTTTAATTAGATCATTTTAACTATTCCACTTATAGTGATACCTTCTTCTATTTTATTTTTGGTTTATAGTAATCGTATATATTTCTTTTTAAGATGTTTCTTTTCTGTGTTGTATTGCGTCTTCTTTGAGTTATTCCTTCTTGTATTTTTCTTTAGAGGCCTGGGTTTAGAAACATGTTTTTTTATCCTTAACCTTAATATTTTATAAGTAAAGCTATTTTCAAGTTTTTCTATTATAGTCTCAGTTTGAACATTATTTATATTGCACCATCAAACAAGGAGCCCTGATGTGGTCCTATAGTCTAAATAGGGGATTGCTAACTGTAATGTCAGCAGTTCAAACTCACCAGCAATGTCTCAGAATTCCTATGCAGGGTTGCTATGAGTTAGAATGACTCAATAACACTTAACAATAACAACAAATCCTGAAATAAAGCTCTGAGCTGAATTTGATTTTTAGTCCTTTTGTCATGTAAGATGCTTCCAATGGGTCCATTACATCAAATTTATTTTCATAATGACAATAAGGTGTTATTTGACTTTTCCACTGTTTATACTATACACTGGAGCCCTGATGTGGCACTGTGGATTAATGTGCCAGACTACAAAACCATTTAAACTGCAAGGTTGGCAGTTCAATCTCACCAGCCGCTCCTCGGAAACCCTATACAGGGTTGCTATGGATCAGAACTGACTTGATGGCACTTAATAACAACATACTTATACTATTAGTACAAAAGCAATAGCCTCTTAGCACACATCATGTTAGTGGCAACAAGTCATACTAGTAGTCATTGTATTTGTCACTTCCAAATATTTTCTGGAAAATAAATCAGTATCAGTTAAGAATATCCTTGATGAAACATTAAAATGTATTAATGTTATTAAATCTCAATTTTTGATTACATATTTATTCAATTTTCTACATGACAAAAAAAATATGTAGGAATTCTGCACTACAAAATATGAAAGTTATCTTAAATAAAAAGACTTGAGTAATTGCTTGGGTGGGAAGATAGAGTCCACTCATCTGCTGAAACAATCTTTCTACATAAAAGAGAGTCAGAATACTATGGTTATGTGGACATGAACTTGGGTATCTGACAATCATTTTCTCAGAAATGAATAGATTGATCCAGTCACGTCAAAGAAAACAACTGGATTTTCAAGGAAAGTCAGAATTTTGAATAATTTGTATTTGTCAATGTGCGCTTGCTAGCTGTTTTGTATATAAAAGACTTTTTTGATGAGACAAGCAATATAATTAAAGCATGTAATTTTTGACATTTTGCAATAAAATATGTCAATATTTGGAAGTGTATAGCCCTGTGAATAAATATTATTCAGATGACCAAGTGATGATTTTCAAAATATTTTATGGGCCAAAGATTCCTATGTAGTGCGAGATGATAGTGGTGGTGGTGAGCACCGGAGTCAGTGCCGACTCATTGTGATGCTGCATAGGGTTTCCAGGGCTGTAAATCTTTACTGGAGTAGAAAGCGTCATCTTTCTCCCATGGAAAGGCTAGTAGTTTCAAACTGCTGACCTGGAGGTTAGCAGCCCAATTCATAACCACTACACTATGAGAGCTCATTGTAATGCAAGATAAACAAATGATTTCTGAGTAACTTCACATGAAAAATTCATTATTAGGTTTCAGATTCCAAATTGCTTCTAACCTTTAAAACTTGTTGAGATTGTTGTTATATCAGATAACAGTTCCACAATTACCGGAAATGTTATTGAAATACTTACCTATGTAAGGCTGAGTTATCTTCATTTGCTTCCACCACACCAATGTGTTGCTGTTGTTATTAAGTGCCAATGAGTCAGTTCCGACTCAGTGAATCTGTCTAGGATTTCTGAGTCTGCAAATCTTTATTGAAGCAAAATAACCTCGTCTTGCAGAGCAACTGGTGGGCTTGAACTAGCGACTTTGTGATTCACAATTCAGTGCTTATCCTATAAAGCCACTATGCTCCCTAAACTAATGTAGTACAACAGAGTTAATGAATAAGCAGATAAAAGTATTTAGCTGTTTTCTATTAAGCCATATATTAAAAAAGACAACTAAATATGTAACAATGCCACACTTCTTATGAATATTTTTGGTCTCTAACAGTTATTTCCATAAGAATATGTAATTTGTGTTCAATTGCAATATTTATTATGTTGTTGTTATTGTTAGGTGCCATCCAGTTGGTACTGACCCATAGCAACCTTATGCATAGCAGAACACTGCCTGATCCTGGGCCAACCTCATTACTGTTGCCACGCTTGAGCCCATTGATGCTGCCACTTGGCCAATCCATATCATCGGGGGTCTTCCTCTTTTTCTCTAACCCTCCACCTTACCAAATATGATATCCTTCTCCAGTGACTGGTCCATTCGGACAATATGTCTGAAGTATGAGAGATGAAATTTGGCTACCCTGGCCTCCAAGGAACACTCTGGCTGCACTTCTTCCAATACAGATTTGTTGGTCCTTTTGGCAGCCCGTGCCACTTTCAATATTCTCCCCCAACACCATAATTCAAAAGCATCAATTGTTCTACAGTCTTCCTTATTCACTGTCCAGCTTTTGCATGCATATGAGGTTATTGAAAATACCATGGCTTGGGTCAGGCACACCTTAGTCTTCAAGCTGACATCTTTGCTCTTCAACACTTTAAAAAGGTCTTGTGCAGCAGATTTGCTATGCTGTTGTTGTTGTTATGGGCTGTGGAGTCAGTTATTTTTAATTGAAATGAACGCCTATTTTTTAATTTCCCAGTTTAATTTCTAACATGGTGAGTATTGCTTGAAATAAACTTCTCTCCACACACAAAAATATTAATAATAATAATAACACTTTGAAGTCCAAAACAGTTTGAAAGAATTTAAAGGAAGCCTTAAACTAAAATGTTTGAGAACCATTGTCCTAGAACATGCAATTAATTAAGGGTTTCATTCACTATGCTTTGTAAAGGAAATGAAAAGTGTTCTTTCAGTAAAAGTTTAAAAGGGACTCTAAGAGCTTTCCTGCTGCAATAATTATATACTCAGTTGCTAACTGAAAGACTAGGTAGAGATCAAACCCACTTGGTGCCTTTGTGGAAGAAACACAGTGATATACTTTAAAAAGTATTACAGTCTAGGAAATTCTATGGGGACAGTTCTGCTCTGTAAAAGTAGTAGGAGTAGGAGGAGGTGGGGCTTGATGGTGGCTAGGGTTGAGGTGCAGTGAAGTTCGCCATCAGCAATACCACAGAATATCAGGTAGAGCAGATCCAGGGCAGAGCTCCAAAACTCAGAACCACCACAGAGATAGGAATATTTTAAAGATTTGAAGGCTTATACATTGTGGAACTTGAAGCTAAAGTAAAAAAAAATTGTGTACTTTTGAATCTGTCAGGATGGGCTCGGAGGCACCAGCCGACATCTTGGGTGAGACCAAATGGCAAGACCGAGTGGGGGAGCAGAAACACCACAGAAAAACACTGCGGGAACCTCAGAACAAAGGTGGACAATACACATTGTCAGTTTTGCTTTGGTCTGATTTTCTTTCTTTCTTTCTTTCTTTTTTTTTTTTTGTTATCTGGTTATTGGTGCACCCACTGTTTGTGCACCTCCATTCTGGTGACTAGAGGGGGAGCCTGAGTGAATGGAAACCCCCACCCTCACCAATGGTGGGTTCTTCTGCCACACATGTGCACAGGTACTCAGCCCAAGAGCAGGCTCTGAATGTTTTTGGCTTGTTTGTCTTTTCTTTTGTCTTTTAATACAGGAAAGGGCAGCACAGGGCTGTAGAGAAGGCAAGAGAGTTTAAAAACAAAACCGGCCGAAAATTAAATTAAAGCCTGAGGTATAGCATAACAACCAACACTGGCATCTTGAAATCTCTCAGGCAGCTTTGAAACCAAGAAGCTGAAGAGAAGACATTAAAGTCATGCTCATATTGTTGTTGTTGTCAGGTCCCATCAAGTCGGAACCGACTCATAGTGACCCCATGCACAGCAGAAAGAAACAATGTCCGATCCCGGGCTAACCTCACTACCGCTGCCACACTTGACGCCATCAATGATGCCACCTGACTGATCCATCTCATTGGGGGTCTTCCTCTTTTTCTCTGACCTGCCACCTTACCCAGCATGACATCCTTCTCCAGTAACTGTTCCTGCCAGACAATATGTCCAAAGTATGAGAGATGAGGCTTAGCCATCTTGGCCTCCAAGGAGCACTCTGGTTGCACTTATTCCAAAACAGATCTATTGGTTCTTTTGGCAGTC
>NW_006408604.1:3579151-3581152 GCF_000296735.1 Chrysochloris asiatica
TAAAATGTTTCAAAACACTTTACATTGGAGTGGAGAAAAATAAGGAAGACGTCAGAAAAGCGCTACAAGAGTAATCAAATAAGATAGATACAGCATTGGTAACAATTCAAAACCTACAGAAAGAGGTTCAAATGATAAATAACAGAATATCAGAAATAGGCAATACTCTGAAAGGGCAAAGGAGTAGAATAGACGAGATGGAAGGCAGAACCAGTGAACTGGAAGACAAGTCTCTCAATACCACTAAGATAGAAGCACAAACACAAAAAAGGATTAAAAAAATCAGAAGACAGTCCAAGATTCATGTTGGACAACATGAAGAGGAATAACTTAAGAATTATTGGCATTCCAGAACAAGAAGAATCACACAAGTCCACCAAGGAAATAGTTGAAGAACTGCTGGGAGAAAATTTCTCTAACATCCTGAAAAATAAAAATATAAAAATTCAAGAAGCTCAACGAACTCCAGGAAGGATAGACCCCACAAGAAAATCACCAAGATATATCATAGTCAAGCTCTCCAAAATCAAAGATAAGGAGACACTTCTGAAAGCAGCCAGGGAAAAGAGAAGTGTCACATACAAAGCAAGCAAGTCCGATTAAGCTCGGATCTCTAAGCAAAAACCATGCAAGCAAGAAGGCAATGAGGAGACATATATAAAACCCTGAAAGAAAAAAATTGCCAACCAAGAAACCTTTATCCAGCAAAGCTATCAATCAAATATGATGGTGTAATCAAAACATTCCAGGATAAACAGAAGCTAAGGGATTCTGCCAAAGCTAACCCTGCACTACAAAACATCCTAAAGGAAGTTCTGTGGACTTAGAACCAACAAGAACAGACAACAACCAGAGATTGACATACGTGGCAGCACCTCCCAGAATTAAGTCCACAGAAGGAAGAGTTGAGAGCAGAACAAAACTATAAGAACATACTCAGAGAATCTGGGAGGTCAATCTATGATCAAAATAAGTACTATGTAAAAGAAGGTAAACATGTAGGAACAGGGATCCAGATGGTGAGAAGGTCAGATCGATTACAGGATAAAATAGACTGCACTAAATGGAGAGAAAAGTTAATGGACTATAAGACAACCTCAAAGAAAACTAACACTCCTTTACAACATACCAAGAGAATGAAAATCCAAGAAGAACATGGAAACATTAAAACTATGATGAAACTCACAAGAAAGAACTCAACAAAGGAAGACACACAGAATAAAAAAAGCAACACCACATAAAAAGAAAAGAAAAGAAAAGAATGGCAGCAACTAATCAATACTTATTGATAATTACACTGATTGTAAACAGATTAATGCACCTGTTAAGATACGGAGGGTGGCAGAATGGATAAGAAAACAAGATCCTTCAATATGCTGTCTGCAAGAGACACATCTCACACACAGAGGCAAAAACAGATTAAAAGTCAAAATATGGAAGAAAACATACCAAGCTAATTGCAATAAAAAACGAACAGGAGTGGCAGTACTAATCTCTGACAAAATAAACTTTAAAGCAAAAAACAGCATAATAGATAAAGATGGCCATTATCTCATGATTAAACGGGCAATTGAACAAGATGAAATAACCATAATAAATATCTATGCTCCCAATGAAAAAGCTCCAAAATATATAAAACTAACTCTAATAGATTTGAAGAAAGAAATAGATGGATCTATATTAATAGTGGGTGATTTTAATACACTGCTTTCAAAAATGGATAAAACAACCAGAAAGAAACTTGACAAAGACATGGAAGAACTAAACAACACAATCAGCCAAATGGACCTCATAGATGTGTACAGAGCATTCAACCCAACAACTGCACAATACACATTCTTTACCAGTGCACATGGAACATTCTCCAGAATAGACAATGTTTTAGGCCACAAAACAAATCTCCATAATTTTTCAAATATCAAAATACTACAAAGCATCTTCTCAGATCACAATGCTATCAAACTAGAAATCAACAATAGGAAGACCAAGGAAATCAAGTCA
>NW_006408604.1:3582472-3583662 GCF_000296735.1 Chrysochloris asiatica
CATGATCATATCGATTGATGCAGAAAAGGCATTTGACAAAATCCAACATCCATTCCTGATAAAAACACTCAACAAAATAGGAATTGAAGGGAAATCCCTCAACATAATTAACAGCATGTATACAAAACCAACAGCCTACATTACTCTCAAAGGAGAGAAACTGAAAACCTTCCCTCTGTGAATGGGAACCAGACAAGGATGTCCTTTGTCATCACTCATATTCAACATTGTGCTGGAAGACTTAGCAAGAGCTATACCAGCAAGACAGGGAAATTAAAGGCATTCAAATTGGCAAAGAGGAAGTAAAACTCTCCCTATTTACAGACGATATGATCCTATACGTAGAAAACCCCAAAAGACTCAGTAAAAAAGCTGCTAGACCTCATTGGAAGATTCAGGATATAAGAGCAACATACAAAAATCATTTGGGTTCTTGCATACCAAAAACGACAGCATTGAAGAAGACATTAGGAAACAAATAACATTTACAATATCCAACCAATGGATGAAATATCTAGGAATAAATGTAACCAGAGAAACAAAGGACTTATACAAAGAAAACTACAAAACACTACTACAAGAAACCAAAAGACTCCTTTAAAGATTTACAGCCTTGGAAACCCTGTACAGGGTCGCTATGAGTCGGAACCGACTCCACAGTACACAACAACCATGTTCCTGAATAGGAAAACTTAACATTGTGAAAATGTCAATACTGTCCAAAGCAATTTACACATATAATGCAATCCCAATCCAGATTCCAAGAACATTCTTCAAAGAGATGGAAAAAAGAATTACAAACTTGATATGGAAACGAAAGAGACCCAGGATAAGCAAAGCACTGAATAATAAGAAGAATAAGGTTGGAGGCCTCTCACTCCCTGACTTCAAAATTTAATACATGGCTACAGTGGTCAAAACAGCTTGGTACTAGAACAATGGAAGATACATAGATCAATGGAACAGAATCGAGAATCCTAAAATTAACCCATCTACATACAGCCAACTGATTTTTGACAAAACACCTAAATATATCACATGGGGAGGTGATAGTTTCTTTAACAGATGATGCTGGCAGAACTGGAAAACGATATGCAGAAGATTGAAACAAGACCTTCACCTCACACCTTATACAAAAACCAACTCAACATGGATTAAAGACCTAAATGTGAATCCCAGAATTATGAAGG
>NW_006408604.1:3585200-3586252 GCF_000296735.1 Chrysochloris asiatica
GATGGGAAATTCCCACTTGAAAGGATGAGCTGATCAATCTGGAGTGGCTAAAAGAACAGAAGATACTTCTTGAAAGAAAGACCAACAGGAAAAATACAAAACAATATAAGCAGACCTACTGTTACTACAAGAACAAGCAAATTGCTTGCCCAGGAGAAGTGACTGGCTTATAAGCTTTCAAGAGGGAACCTAGATTCAGAGGGCGTGAAGGAAGGTAGAATCTCCACTGAGTGGTATCCAATCTGTTTAGGTAGGGCTGATGAAACGAAATGTGGATGGGTCTCTTGTGATACAATAGTGAGTAATTGTTATCAGGACTGATTGTGAGGGTTGGAAATGTAAAGGTATATGTTTTGTAGCAAGGGGGGAGTGATTAACTTTTCAGTCTAGGAGCAGAGGTCCCTGGGACCATCAATGCAGAAGAGCGGGACCCTACCCAGAAAAGAAGTGATGCCTGAGATGGAGGCAGAGACAATGATGTGGAGAGCTGGAGCGGCTGGGGACTTTAGACCTAGAGAACGAGAGAAGCTATGTGTGGACAACCATGTGACAGGCTTGTGGTGTATACCCTTTGGTTGGTTGATGATGCATGGAGGGGACTGTAACCATGACAATGAAACGGTATACCATAGAATGAATGTAAAACTAATGTTCTCCCATGTAAACTATCACATAATTCACAATAAAACATTTAAAAAAAAAAGTAGTAGGAGTAATAGCAATAGCTTCTTCTGCTTCTCTCTCTCATATTTTTGTTAGAACTTGTTTGGCTACTTGCTCACCATTGTCTATATTCCATAGTGTTGCATTATTTTGTAGTAGCACATCTTCAAGTTATTCTTTCAGAAAGACAATTTATGGACATTAAATGTCTTATTTGGTTAGTTCTAGCATTTTGGACCAAAATTATTTTACCTTAAAGGTATTGAGATACTGTTTCCTTAACAGCTAATGACCATTATGTTGTTGTCAGGTGCCATCGAGTCGGAACCGACTCATAGCGACCCCATGCACAGCAGAACGAAACAATGTCCGATCCTGGGCCAACCTCA
>NW_006408604.1:3589077-3596545 GCF_000296735.1 Chrysochloris asiatica
GAAGTAGTTTGTCACTCTTTCTTCCTAGTCTGTCTTTGTTTTGTAGCTCATCTGAAACCTGTCCACCATGGGTGACCCTGCTGGTTATTCAAAACACTGGTGGCATAGCCCTCAGAATCACAGCAACTCAAACCACCACAGCACGACAGACAGATGAGTGGTGGCCTTTTGGTTTTATGTCTGTACTGTCTCTTTAAATTTCAATGTCAATCTTGATACAATCCTGATATAATCAAGATACATATAAGATATAATCAAGATGTTCTTTCCTAATCCTATCAATCCTGATATAATCAAGATATATATAAGATATAATCAAGATACAATCAAGATGTTCTCTCCTAATCCTATCCATCCTGGTACAATCAAGATAATGACCATTATAGTTCTTATATAATTAAGCATCTGGCTTCTCTATTGTTACGATGCATCTTTAGATTTCTATACTGGAATAAAAGATTTCTCAGTTCCTTTAAAATGCTGTACATTATTTCACAACGTATGTACAGGCTTATCTATTATTTAACAAGTTATGGATTGATAGACATCTGAAAGACTTTCAAGTTTAGTTGTTGCTAGATACCATCAAGCTAATTACCCTTTGAAAAACAGAACAAATGTCTTGCAACATCCTCACAATTGTTGTTACATTGAGTCTATTATTGCTGCCACCACGTCAATTCATGTCATTGGGGGTCTTCCACTTTTTTGCTGACCCTCCACTTTATCATGCATGATGTTCCTCTCCAGGGGCTGGTCCATCCTGACAACATGTCCACATATTAGAGATGAAGTCTCGCCATCCTCAAGTCTAAGGAACAATCTGGCTGTACTTATTCTATGACAGACTTGTTTGTTCTTCTGGCAGCCCACAGTACCTTCAATATTCTTCACCAACACCTCAATTCAAATGCATAGATTTTTCTAGAGTCTTCCTTATTCTTTGTCCAAATTTCATGTGCATATGCTTTTGTTGTGAAGTTCTGTCTAGTCAGTTCTGACTCATAGCCAGCCTGTATAGGGTTTCCGAGGAGCAGTTGGTGGGTTTGAACTGCTGAACTTGTGTTTTGCAGTTCAATACTTATCCTAGAACACTACATCAGGAGTCATGTGCATATGAAGCAACTGAAAATATCAGACTTGTATGAGGAGTACGGTTGTTTTCAAACTGACATCAGCTCTTGAACATTTTGTTACTGTTATTAGGTGTCTTTGAGTTAGTTCCAACTGATATTGACCCTATGCACCACATAACAAAACACTGCCTGGTTCTGTACACACAACAAAATATTGCTTGATCCTGTATCATCTTCACAATTGTTATACTTGAGCCATTGTTTCTGATACTGTGCCAATCCAACTCACTGTGGTTTTTCCTTTTTATCACTGTTCCTCCACTTTACCAAGCATACTGCTCTTCTCCAAGGACTAGTCGCTTCTGATAATAAGCCTTAAGTCTCACCATCCTTACTTCTAAGGAACATTCTGGCTTTACTTCTTCCAACACAGATTTGGTCATTTTTCTGACAACCTTTGTATTCCAATCGCTAGTAATTCATTATTAATACATTTTGATTGCATGTTTGACCAATTTCAGACTGAAGAAGTTGATAAAATTCAATTTATCATCCCTGGCTTCAGTGGTTGGGTCATAAATTTGAATGAAAGTCGTATTAACAGGTCTTCCTTGTATAGATATTATCCTATCACAGACAGTATTGTATTTCAAGACAGATCTTAAAATATTCTTTTTGATTATGAATGCTACACCCTTCCTCTTCAATTTGTTGTTCCTGGCATAGTAAACTATGCAAAATGGCAGTCCATTTCAGTTTACTAATGCCTAGGATCTCGATGAGAGTCTTCCACTTTTTCTCCTATCCTCCACTTTGTGAAACATGATATCCTTCCCCAGGAATTAGTCCCTCCTGATATTATGTATTAAGTATGAGAGACAAAGTCTGGCCCACCTAACTTCAACAGAGCATTCTGGTTGTACTAATTCCACCACAGATTGGTATTCTTTTGGCAGCTCATGGTACTTTCAGTATTCTCCTCCAACATCATAACTCAAATGCATCATTTCTTCTATAGTTTTCCTTATTCACTAACTTTCACATGCATATGAGGTTACTGAAAATACCATGGTGTGGATCAGGAACATCTAAGTCCTCAAACTGACATCTTTGCTCTTCAACACTTAAAAGAGATCTTCTGCAGCAGTCTTGTCTAATGCAGTGTTAATGATTCTTCCTCCAATCCTGATGTCATGTTCTTCTTCATATAATTCAGTTTCTCGGATTACTTGCTCAGCATACAGATTGAATAAATATGGTGAAAAAATACAACCCTAGTATAAACCTTTCCTGATTTTAAACCATTCAGTGTTCCCTCGTTCTATCTGAATGACTGCTTCTTGGTCTATATACAGGTTCTACAAGAGCACAATTAAGCGTTCTGAAATATCCATTCTCTGCATTGGTGTCCATAGTTTGTTATGATCCACAAAATCAAAAGTTTTTGCATAGTCAATAAGCACATGTAAACATCATTTTGGTATTCTCTGCTTTCAGCCAAATTTATAGAATTCTTCAATTTCTTCATGTTTGTCTTTAGTGGTTGGTGTGTAAATTTGAGTAATATTCATGATAAACTGTTTTCCTTATTGTTGTTAAATGCTATCAAGTCGGTTCCAACTCATAGAGACCCTGTATAGTCTGGAGTGGCTGGCGAGCTTGAACTGTTGCAACTCAAATTGACCTTGCAGTCCAGCACACTAACCCAGAGCACCACACCAGGACTCCTTGCAGGAATATGAATATTATGCTATCACAGACAATGTTATATTTCAAAGCAAATCTTGAAGTGTTCTTTTTGATGATGATTGCGATGCCATCAGTCATGGATAGGGACAGTTGGTGGTGGTTGCTAATTTTGCTGACCCATAGAGCTAGAGTCCAGAGCCTTGGACTGAGGCTTATAATTGAGTGACGTGCCCTTTGGGTATTTATCAGCAGCCCTAAAAGAACTTCATAACACTTGCATGAGCATGGCTCAGGCCAGAGAAAGCCTGCCTGAAGGCATGGTTGGTAAGAAACTGTCCTGAATGAAACTATGTAACCTGCTAAGCATTTCAGAACTACCAACCATTCTGCAGGGGAAAGATGAGGCCCTCTGCTCTCATAAAGATTTATAACCTTGGAAACCCTACACAGGGTCACTATGAGTTGGAACCAACTCCACTGCACACAACCACTAACAACAACTTCCCTAGTAAAGTAAAAACACTGCCAGATCCTGTATCATCCTCACAGTTGTTGTTATGCTTGAGCCATTGCTTTTGGCACTGTGTCAATCCATCTCATTGTGAGCATTGTCTTTGAGTTATGTGTGGAGGTTTCTCAGGACCAGGCACTGTTTTGTTCTGTTGTACATAGAGTTACTATGAGTCAGTACCAACTTGATAGCACGTAATAACAACAACATTGCAATGACTTATCAAAGCCAGCAGAGACATAGAGAATACCATGGAGGAAATGGCAAGAAGGTTGTAGGGTGGAGGCGTGTCTGACATGGCCTCATAAAAATTAGATTTGGGCTGATGCTGATGGTTATTCTCCCTCTACCCACTTATGAAGTTAGAGGAGATCAGATGCTACCTCCATGCTACATTTTTTACACTGCTCTTAATTCTTCTCTCCTCTTCTTGAGATCTCTTCTGTGAGCTCAAGGCAGTTGGTATATAATACTTATTAGGTCTCACCTTAGTGCACTAAAATAAGTAATCATATGGCTATATGGATGATTTGGGCAAGAAAGAGAGCAGGAATTATATATAAATTATTATATTCTCAGTCTTTAACCAAAGGCCTGTGCAGATAATGGTGCTCAATTAGTTTTGAATTGAACTATTATGATTCCTTTATGCTTGCAAACATCTGCAAAATTGCATGCGTTTTCTACTCTATGCTTCAGCAGTAAGAATTATTTGCTATTTCCTGCTCTTATTTCTGGTGGCACAGTGGTTATGTGTTTGGCTAGTAACTCAAAGGTTGGCCTTTTGACCCCACCAACTGCTCCACTGTAGAAAGATGTGACATACAGTCTGCTTCTGTAAAAATTAAAACCTTGAAAAGCAGCTCTACTCTGGCCTATAAGGTTGCTCTGAGTTAAAATCAACTTGACAATAAAGCATTGAGTTTTTGGTTTGGTAATCATCTCAAGTGTTTTTGCAGCATTGTTTTGTGATTAAGAGTCAGGGCTGTGAAGGCAGCTAAATTTGGATTTGAATTTAAGCTTCACTGCACTAGTTTTGTGACCTTGAACAAAGACTGAGATTTATTTGAGTTATTATATGGATTATTATAGCACTTATCTCATGGATATGTTATGGAGTTAGATGAGAACTCAATTTGAAATTAAATAATTGTTGTGTGCTGTTGAGTGGGTGCTGAGTCATAGTGACCTTGTGTAGGATTGCTGTGAGTAAATGGTGTGTTTGAATTGCCCATCTTATAGTTAGCAGTCCAGTGCTTATCCTATAGTGCCACACCAAGGCTCAACCAAATAATTAACACTGAAAAAATGGCAATTATCATGTTTGTTATTACAACTTAACCAGGTATAGCATAAAACTGTTAGATTGTAAATTGTTATTTATTCTGTTATTAAATTGCTATATTCTGCACAAGTCCCCTCTATGAGAGGGCTTTAAACAGTACATGGAAAAGTGGAATTAAAAGATAATGGATTTTTTTTCCCATGAATTTTTAAGGCTTCCTCATATAGAAAAACTTTGTGAATAGATTTCCAGATATTTAAGGACATATTTTTTTTTAAAGTTACACAGGAGCAAACTTTTAAAAGTCTGAATATACCCCTTTCTATATTAGAAAGAATAGTGATAAATATTCAGTAATTAGTATTCTTCTTATGAAAACAAATCATCAATATATGCAGCACCTTACTCTTAAATAGCAAACAAAGCCCTAATATGCAAATATCCTTCAATTTATCATATACAATAAATGGCTGTAATTAATTTATATGAATTCTTGGCATATTTTCAATCTTAATAAAACTCAGTTAAATTAATTTTTAATAAAAATAAGTTACTATGAAAACATTATTAAACCTATTATGTTCTTCTTAGTAAAAATCATATTAACAAGAAAAGAAATAATAAATGACCTATTCAGTATTTTTAACAATCAATAATTAAGTTATCGAATTAAGGACAATTTACCTATTTGAAACATTGAGTAAGTTAAGGTACACTGTAAATTTTCTTTATATTATACTTTTCAAAACATTTATCTCTTCAACACTATTGCTTTCTGAGAGATACTTTCCACTGCTAGAATTAAATATAAATATTTGATAATGATTCTCACTCTTTGAATCCAATGTTTTGGCATCAACTAAACTCCAGATGCACATTCAGAAGATTAGCTATAATTACTATTCATTATTAGATTTTATCTATTCAAGTTTTTTTTCTTAGCTCATTGTATATTCTGTCAAAACCATATTTTGGGAAAATATAGCAGCCTAGCCATGCAGTATATTAATGGACTTGTTGAACAAACAAGGATAAAAGGACATAGTGCAACAAAACATCTGTGATATCCTATAAACATCTATTATGATTTTGTTATAACTGATAGAGTCCCTCATCCCCACGCATAATAAAATGGCTGCTTACCATGCTTTCTCTCTCCCTACCTGCATGTCATCCCTAGTCAACCTACCTCCACTAATCTCAACCCCTCCCTCCTCTTCACCCAGTAAAAAAATGCTTCCCTCGGCAACACCTCTCTTTTTTTCTTCTGACCTCCAATAAAGCCTTACATATGGGTGTTTGTGTTCCTGCTCATTTCACGTCACAATAACTAGAGACATAAAAAGGGAAAAAAATCTTATAAGTCACTCACAGTTCAAAATGTCTAATAAAATATCAGATTTATTGAAAAAATATGGTAAAATTCACTAAATTACCCACAAGATATTTTTGAGCACGTTTATGGTGCAATAATAATGAGAGTGAAAATCTCAAAGGACATATATTTATAATTTTATGAGTCTGTTGTAAATCTTCAAATAAACTTCTAGAAAAGCTAAGAGGAAATCTGAATGGCAATCCAGCTTATTGAAAATTTTAGTTTTTAATTTTTTACTGTTTCAAATAACTGTGCAATACTAGCTGAAACAGATTTCCATTCTTAGAGCTGCCATATTTTTACAACTGGTCTCTAGGGAAGTACAGAACAATTGTAAGGGCACACTAAGAAAGGCTGAGTCTTCTATTGAATTTTGTTGTTGTTAAGCACCATAGAGTAAGTTCCCACTCATAGCGACCCTGTATAGGGTTTCAAAGGCTTTTAAATCTCTGTGGGAGCAGAGGGCCTCGCCTTTCTCCCATGGAGCTGCTAGTGTGCTGGAACTGCAGACCTAACTGCAGATCTTGTGGTTCACAGTACAGTACTTCTATGACGCTAACGTGCTGCTTTCTACCAATAAATATTTGAAATTGATGTATATGAGAAAAGACTTTTCAAATTAGATCCATTGTTGTTGTTGTTGTTGTTGTTAAGTGCCATGGAGTTGATTCTGACTCATAGCGACCCTGTATAGGGTTTCCAAGGAGCGACTGGTGAACTTGAACCGCCAACCTTGCAGTTCAAAGCGGTTTTGCAGTCCAGCACAATAGCCCACAGCACCACACCAGGACTCCTAGGTTCATAGACTGCATGATTTATTTACAAGGATGAGTCAAAAATTACCCACACTCTGATTGTATTAATGCCTGTCCATGTCCACAGCTTACGACAATATTGAGATGCATGTGAATTGATTCTGTCAAATAGACAAATGACCATGGATAATATGTGGAAAATCATTTGCAAATCAGCCATGGCTCTGCCTATGAAAAAACCCAGGAAAGACTTGAATTTCAAAAATTTTGTGCGAGATGGGTACCCAAACAACTCACTGAAGAGCAAAAACAGAAGTGTGCGAACACCTGCAAACAAAGTCTGTACCAATACTTAAATAAAGGTTAACGTTTCTTTAAAAAAAAAATCTCATTACTGGTGATGATACATGGATGCATCACAAGCCTGAAAGTAAACTGCAGAGAATGGAATGGAAATATCTTTAATTACCAAACAAGAAAAACTTCAGAAGTCAATCAACAGCTGGAAAATTGATTTTACAATTTTCTGGGATTCTCAAGTGCCAGTATTGGAACACTTCCAGGAAAAAGTTCAACAATTAACAATGCTCATTACAATGAAATGCTCACTGAAGATCTGAAGCCTAAACTTCTGATTAAATTCTGTTGTTCTTGTCAGGTGCCATCGAGTCGGAACCAACTCATAGCGACCCCATGCACAGCAGAACGAAACAATGTCTGAACCTGGGCCAACCTCACTACTGCTGCCACACTTGACGCCATCAATGATGCCAC
>NW_006408604.1:3598005-3599202 GCF_000296735.1 Chrysochloris asiatica
TATTCCTTCCATCTTTTCTTGATGCATTCTGCATCATTCAATAATTTGCCCAGAGAATCTTTCAATAATGAAAGTCGAGGCTTGAATTTTTTCTTGATTAAATGCAGAGGACTGCTATCCAAGGACATTGTAATCTTGCATGACAATACATGTCCACATACCTTTGTCTACACTGTTGACACTGCAAAAACTTCCTTCTGAGGTGTTAAAGCATCCTGCCTATAGTCCTGATCTTGCTCCATCAGACTTCCACCAGTTTGGTCCCCTGAAAGCAGCCCTTCAAGGACAAACATTCACCTTTGATGAAGAATTGACAGCAATGAATTCGTGACTCACAACTCAGCCTAAAATATTTTTTAATAAGGGAATGTGAAAGCTTGTTGATAGATGGACAAAGTGTATTGAAAAGCAAGGAAATTATGTTTAATAAAGAAGTATTTGCATTTTCTAAAAGTTGATTAAAATACATTCTACAGTCAGAGTGCAGAGCATTTTTTGACTTACCTTCAAAACAAAGAAATCAAGAAAATGTTGTAAAATGTACTCTTTTATTTTAGACTTTTAATTTTTATTTTATAATTAAAATGCTAACATTCTAGATCTGTGATTTCTAAAAATAAGTAGAAGTTATCAACATTATTCTAAATCATATAATTCGCTATTATAAAAGGATTTTTTTTTCTTAGCTTTGATGAGTAATATTGAGCTTTATCACAGGCAGAGTGACCACCTCACACTATTTTGCCTGGGGCTTGGTCAGTTTCAAAACAAAGTCCCAAGTCGTGGGAACCTCCTCAGTCCTGAGAAAAATGAGATATTTGGTCACTCTAGTAACTTAAATATCTGTTTCCATAAATGCAGTTAATACAAACAATGACACTCTAAATATTATCCATACAATTTTAAATTTACTTTTAAAATCAAAACTTCATTTAATCATATGGTTTATAAGAGTGTGTTGTTGTTGTTAGGTGCCATGGAGTCAATACTGACTCATAGAGACTTTATGCACAGCAGATCGAAACACTGCCAGATCCTGGGCCAACCTCACTACTGTTACCACGCTTGAGTCCACCAATGCTGCCATTTGGCCAATCCATCTTGTTGGGCATCTTCCTCTTTTTCTCTGACCCTCCACCTTACCAAACATGATATCCTTCTCCAATGACTGGTCCCGGTCCCTCCTGACAATATGTC
>NW_006408604.1:3599936-3602383 GCF_000296735.1 Chrysochloris asiatica
GGAGCGGCTGGTAGTTTCGAACTGCTGACCTTAAGGTTCGCAGCCCGATTCGTAACCACTACGCTACCAGCTCAGTATAGAGGTTGAATAAATATGGTGAAAGAATACAACCTTGTCACATACCTTTTTAAATTTTAAAACATTCAGTGTTCACACGTTCTGTTCAAACAACTGCCTCTTGGTCCAGGTACAGATTCCTCATGAGCACAATGAAGTGTTCTGGAATACTCATACATCACAATGTTGTCTATAACTTGTAATGATCCACACAATCAAAAGCCTTTGCATAGTCAAGAAAGCACAGGTAAACATCTTTCTGATATTCTCTGCTTTCCGCCAAGATCCACTGGAAATCAGCAATGATATATCTCGAAATCTTTCAAGAAAGTGAGGCAGCACAGGAGGCACTCACTCATCTCTGCCAAGAAATTTGGAAGACAACTATCTGGTCGACTAGTTAGAAGAGATCTATATTTGTGTCTATTCCAAAGAGAGGTGACCCAATGGAATGTGGAAGTCATAGGACAATCTCTTTGATATCCCATGTGAATAAAGTTTTGTTAAAGGTAATACAGAAATGGCTACAATCGTACATTGACAGAGAACTTCCAGAGGTTCAAGCTGGATTCAGAAGAGGCCATGGAATGAAGGATATCATTGCTGATATAAGAATATACTTTTACATAAAACTTGTTTAACAGAAAACAAAATAAAACAAATGGTACTGCTTAAAACATGCAGGTAAATAATGATTGGAAGAAATTACGTTAATGAGATACTTACTTCTGTAAAAATTCTTCAGAGCCACATATACATAGAAGATGATCTTCAGGTAACAACCGGTCATTTGTACAAAAATGGAGTATTTCTGCAACTAAATCTCTGACTAGATAATTAGCTAAAAACAAAAATAAATTATGAAAGTTAAAAAGAATTGATTCTGTGTTGGCTGGGAAGAATTTTTAAGCATAAAAAATTCTAAACACATTACGAATGATTGTAACTATCTCCATCAAGAAACATCTCTTTCTTCTGGTTCCGTTTACAGATGGATTTGAAAACATTTACATTTCCTTCTATCAAATTTCTGTTTTCATAAAACAACAACAACAACAAAACACACCTAATATTGTATTCTTCATATTAAAACAATTTGGAAGAATTGAAGTGATCTCCCGATCTCACAATTATACTCTCTTCTCAAGCAACACAAGTCAACATGACCTTATATCCCTGGTTATTCTGATGGGCTCAAGGTAACCAGAATCCTTCTTTAGAAATCTGAAATTATATCCAACACAGAGATTGAATATATCTTTAGGTGAATGGCCAAATAACCCAGAAGCCTGAGAACTATGCTCTGGAGAAGCAAAGAAGTAAGTTAGCAGAGAGTAAAAGCAATTACAGAGAGGAAATAAGGTGAAAGACTTATAGGAATGCTGGATACTCTGCCCACTTTGATTTTAGTACATTTCTAATTCTTGCCTAATTTCTAGTCTTGAATTACATTAGAAATCTCTGTTTTCTTAGAAAGTTCTTTTCTATGTAATCCAGCAAGAGTTGGTGTCTGTTAGTTGCAAACTAGATGTTTCTAATATACCAAGTATCTTATTTCCCTTGCTTGTGTTTGTAGTGTTAGAAAAAAAAGGATAATAGAAATAATGATAAAATGAATTTTCTAAAGCATCATTACATGTCAAGAAATAATATAGAAACTCCATGTATGCATGTGAGACTTGGATAATGGCGGAAAACCAAACCAAAACAAAAAACAGACAGAATCACTGATGTGTTTGAGCTGTGGTATTGGTAAAGAATATATCTAAACATGCTTAAACAAAGAACGAGTCTTAAAAGGAATGCAATAAGAATGCTTCTTAGAAGCAAGGATGGTGAAACTTTGATTTACTTTGGACACATTACCTGGTAAAACCAATTCCTAGAAGAGGACATCATGTTTGTTAAAGCACAAGAACAATGAAAACCAGGAAAACCCTCAATGAGGTGTATTGACACAATAGCCACAGCAACAAATTGAAACATACTATCATCCATGAAGTTGTTAGTTTCCATCGAATTAATTTCAACTCATGGTGACTTTATGTGTAACAGAAGAAAACTTTTGCCCAGGCCTGTGCTATGTTCATGATTTTTGGTTTGTTTGAGTTCATTGTTATGGCTTATAATGCTTTGCAAAGAGTTCACTGTAACAATACTTCTAAACTTAATTGAAATAAGAATCACAGGGAAAATTTGGTAAAACACCGTTTTCTGGGATCAACTCCAGAGAATACGACTCAATAGATCTTATAATGCTGCTGGGCCTTTGGTGGCAGAGGGCAACAATACTTCTCACTGTGAGACAAAAATAATGAACTTTGTGTCTCAATACCTATCCTATCTCACATTTTATTCACACTTGAATGAAATAGTTGTTCTTAATGAAT
>NW_006408604.1:3602483-3610908 GCF_000296735.1 Chrysochloris asiatica
CATCATTATTATAATCTGTTTGAAATTCATTTTTTAAGTGCTAAAAATGCCTATATTTGCTATTAAGCATTTCATAGCAGCAAAATAAGGCATCCTGGGGTGAACTATATGAGTAGAGTTCTTGAAGACAATAGTTCTCCCCTCTCCCCCAAGTGTTAACAAAAAGCTTCCAGCTGCTTTCCTTCTTATTTAACTGCAGGGCAAAACAGTAGATAATAATGCTTTTTAAAAAACTATTGCATTATGTGGACTCAAGTCTGCACAACCTACAACAACTTTATGTAGATTTTCATACATTTGCAAGGTTGCTCACCATATGGCATAAGACGAAGTGGTTGTGTTGAATGATCCGTAAAAATATTTATATTAAATTTAGTATTAGAAAAGAGCTCATATGGAAATGCTGTAGTAATGCTCCAGATCGTCCCAGAGTTAGAACTGGTGTCAGCTGCAAAATATGTTTCTCTTATTCTGAAAAATAGATATTAGAAAAATATTTAAGACAAGCTCTGCAAGATAAAATTTTTAAAATATTTCCCACAATAGAATTTTGAGAAACCTCATGCAGTGTTTTCTATAAAAGATTTTAAATGTGAACATAATCAAAAGTTGATCTATGGTATGTTGCCCTGCCATATTGGCAGACATTACAATTATATTAGGAACAAGCATAAAGGACTATACTTTCAGCTTGCTCAGGCTCATCTCAAAGCAAAGATGACAATTGATCTCTATTTGTCTGGTGCAATAAAGGAGGAAGAAGAGTCAGGAATCGGAGAAGGAAATGGAATGTGCTGCAAATTGCCTGCATGAGCAATTGCCTATTCCCAGTTACCAGTACTGAACATTTTTGATTAAACAATTTCTAGAAGGATCCTGATCAAAAGGTGGGTAAATGCAAAATAGAATTTCAGATTTTCATGTGCTGCAGACATTCTGGCAACATGGAGGCTGGATGAAACCCTGAAACTATTGCTCTGAGCTAATGCTTAAACCTTAAACCAGACATATCCCCTTAAATCTTAAAACCAAACACCAATTTATTTTAACTAGCTCTCAGTGTGTCCTCTTAAACATTATGCTCTTTCAAAAACTATCTACAATTAATCCTCATTTATTGACTTGCTTAGTTTCCCCAAACCAGGTTGTTATGAGAAAATTGCCATTATGGAAAAATGAAGGATGGGGCAGTCAGATCACAAAATAAAGGTTGTGGTTACTAATCTGGCTGCTAACCTCAGGGTCAGATAATCTTAACCATCATCGCCAGGGTTACTCTTGTCTTGCACCTTGGCATTTTATGTTGTTGTTGTTAAGTGCTGTCGAATTGGTTCTGACCCATAGCGACCCTGCATAGGGTTTCCAAGGAGTGACTGGTGAGCTTGAACCGCCAATCTTGCAGTTCAAAAGGCTTTGCAGTCTGGTTCATTAACCCACAAAGCTACACCAGAACCCCACTACGCCACACCAGAACTTCACTACCAGATATATGTTGTTAATATGCAAAATATTTGGATAGTAGATATTTTTTTAAGTTTTTGTAAATGTAAAATGTCACATAATGCGATAAATAGTCAATAAATGAGGAGTGCTGGTGTGGCGTTAATGCACTGTACTGCAATGTTGGTTTGAACCGCCACAAGGTTGGTGGTTCAAGTTCACCAGCCACTCCTTGGAAACCCTATACAGGGTAGCTATGGGTTGGAACCAACTCATCAGCACATAACAACAACAACATGTCTATATGGAATCAAAGTGACAACAACAACTACAAAATTTCGATAGAAACCTTAGCGAGCATTGAGTGTGTGTTATCGGAGGAGGAACAACTCATAAAAGGAGATTGAGAATTGTTGCACAATTGGAAGTGTACAATCAATGTCATTGAATTATACATGTGTTGTTGTTGTGTGCCGTGGAGTCAGTTCCAACTCATAGCGACCCTGTACAGGGTTTCCATGGCTCTAAATCTTTACGGGAGCAGAAAGCCTCATCTTTCTCCTGAGGAACAGCTGGTAGTTTCGAACTGCTGACCTTGTGGTTCGCAGCCCAATTCATAACCACCACGCTACCAGAACTCGTAGAAACCGTTTAATTGGTATTTTGTCTGAGCAAAAACAACAATGAAAAGGACACATTGTCATTACATAAAACATGAAGATTCACACTGAACAATAATTGTTTCATTTGTGTTGTTTTTGATACCCATTCTCCTCTTCCTGAATTTCTCGCATGTTTAACTTTCCCAAGCTAGAAGTGATTGATGTTGATTTAGAGAGTTTGGGAAATAAATTCTCTTGTTTAACTGAATTGGTAAACACCATTTTTGATTCTCTATTTTCTTTAAATATAAATTTTTGGATTTTATTAAATAATTGAACCTATAAGTTATTTACACATTCTGAATAGTTAGTTGACTTAGCACACAAATAAGCCTAATAATAGCAAAATCATTTCTTCTTGGAGTCAGTACCATGGGGTATGATGACTGACTGCTCCTTTCAGTTTTAGGGTCAGGGTACTGACCTGACAGCACCTAAAAGCAACAATCTTTACTTCATAAGTTTATTGTAAGAATTAAAAGTAAAGGCATGTAAAATAATTTTGCAGTGTACAAAGCAATATCATAATAAAATATCATAATTATATCATAGGCTAGTATATTTCACTTGCTTGCTGAAAGTGAATAGGACTTGAAACATTTACTGATGAAGATCAAAGAGCACAGCCTTCGATATGGATTACATCTCAATGTCAAGAAAACAAAAATCCTCACCACTGGACCAATAAACAACATTCTTAACAATGGAGAAAAGATTGAAGTTGTCAAGGACTTCATTCTTCTTGGATCAACTATCAACACTCACAGAAGCAGCAGTCAAGAGATCAGACGACGTATTGCACTGGGCAAATCTGCTGCACAGGAACTTTTTAAAGTATTGAAGAACAGAGATGTCAGCTTGAGGACTAGGGTGCGCCTGACCCAGGCCATTGTGTTTTCAATAGCCTCATATGGATGCGAAAGCTGGACAGTGAATAAGGAGGATCGTCGAAGAATTGATGCCTTTGAGTTGTGGTGTTGGAGGAGAATACTGAGGGTGCCATGGACTGCCAAAAGAACCAATAGATCTGTTTTGGAAGAAGTGCAGCCAGAGTGCTTCTTGGAGGCCAGGATGGTTAAGCTTCGGCTCTCATACTTTGGACATATTGTCAGGAGGAAACAGTCACTGGAGAAGGGTGTCATGCTGGGTAAGGTGGAGGGTCAGAGAAAAAGAGGAAGACCCCTAATGAGATGGATTGGCCAGGTGGCATCATTGATGGACTCAAATGTGGCAGCGGTAGTGAGGTTGGCCCTGGATCCGGCATTGTTTTGTTCTGCTGTGCATGGGGTCGCTATGAGTTGGTTCCTACTCGATGGCACCTGACAACAACAACAACAACAGGCTAGTATAGCTAAATCCCAGGAGGTATATGTTTTATGCCCATATGCAGAATATTATAAAATTATTTTCAAGTACATACTCAAAACACTTTTGATGGCAAGTATGAAACTTATTTTATTATGTCAATTATACAGAAATTTATACTTCTTAGGGTCATTCTTAGATCGAAAATCATGTCTCTTCCACAGATGTAAACAGGAGTCCTGATGCACAGTGGGCTATGAGTTGGACTGCTAACCATATGGTCAGCAATTCAAACCCACGAACCAATCCTTGGAAGATGAGCCTTTCTGCTCCTATAAAGATTTACATCCTTAGAAACTCTACACAGGGTTGCTATGAGTCAAAACTGTCTCCATGGCACATAATCACTACCACCATACTGATATAGCCAATATATTCTTTGTAATTTTACTTGTATTGCTGTAGGATAAGCAGTAGACTGCTAACCACAAAATCAGAAGTTCAAACCCACTAGCTGCTTCTCAGAAACCCTGTATAGGGAGGCTATGAATTGGAACTGACTCCACGATAGTAAACAACAATCAACAAAGTACTTTCAGGCTTAATGAAGTAGCTTTGTCTCTACTCCCTTAAATTCTCTGAGGATGTCCACACCATAAGAAGACTTATAAATGGACAAGCACAGGTTCATCTATTTATTATTGCATGTGTCAGTATCACATTATTAAAATACAGATTGCTATGTTAGATGCTTAGATTCCTGGCGTGGCGCTGTAAGATAATGCATTGGACCACAAGGTCAGTGGTTCAAACTTATCAGCCTCTCCTCAGAAACCCTATACAGGGTCGCTGTGAGTTGGAACTGACTCAACAGTACTTAAGAACAACAACAGGTACAATGCTCAGATTTTGTGATTCAGTAGTAATGTGGAGGGACCCCCAAATTTACCTTCCTACTGAACTCCCAGAGTACTAGTGCAGTGTTGTAGGAAAAGCACTGGGCTGCTAACCACATGATCTGCAGCTCACACCATTAGCTGCTCCTCGGAAACCCTACAGGGATGCTATGTGTAGAAACTGAACAGACACTACTTAACAACAAAATTTTTTTGTTGTTGTTAGGTGCCATCCAGTCAGTACAGACTCAGCAACTCTATGCACAACAGAACAGAACACTAACCGGTCCTGGGCCAACCTCACAATTGTTGCCACACTTGAGCCCATTGATGCTGCCACTTGGCCAATTCATCTCATTGGGGGTCTTCCTCTTTTTCTCTGACCCTCCACCTTATCAAACATGATATCCTTCTCCAGCAACTGGTCCCTACTGACAATACATCCAAAGTATGAGAGACGAAGTTTGGCCATCCTAGATTCCAAGGAACACCCTGGCTGTACTTCTTCCAGCACAAATCTGTTGGTTCTTTGGGCAGCCCATGGCACTTTCAATGTTCTCCTCCAACACCATAACTCAAAAGCATCAATTCTTCTATGGTCTTCCTTATTCACTGTCCAGCTTTCTCATGGTCAGTGGTTCAAACTTATCAGCCTCCACTCATATGAGGTTATTGAAAATATCATGACGTTATTGAAAACACCGTGGCTTGGGTCAGGCGCACCTTAGTTCTCAAGCTGACATCTTTGCTCTTCAACACTTTAAAAAGGTCTTGTGCAGCAGATTTGCCTAATGCAATACATCCTTTGATTTCTTGACTGCTGCTTCCGTGAGTGTTAAGAGTTGATCCAAGAAGAATGAAGTCTCAACAACTTCAATCTTTTCTCCATTAATAAGAATGTTGTTTATTGGTCCAGTGGTGAGGATTTTTGTTTTCTTTCCATTTAGATGCAATCCATACCGAAGGCTGTGCTCTTTGATCTTCATCAGTAAATATTTGAAGTCCTCTTCACTTTCAGCAAACAAGGTTGTATCATTTGCATATTGCAGGTTGTTAAAAGAGTCTTCTTCCAATCTTCATCCATTCCTTCCTTCAAGCCATGTTTTTCTTCATATAAGCCAGCTTCTCGAATTATTTGCTCAGCATACAGGTTGAATAAGTATGGTGAAATTCAGAATATAACCCTGTCGCACACGTTTCTTAATTTTAAACCATTCATTGACCTCTTGTCTGTCAGTTTGTTGTACTGTGGTGGTTTGTGAGTTGCTCGGATTCTGGTAGCTATGCCACGGGTATTTTAAATACCAGCAGGGACACCCATGGTGGACAGGTTTCAGATGGACTTCCAGATTAAGACAGACTGGGAAGAAGGAGTGACGAACTTCTTCTGGATATTTAGTCACTGAAAACCTTATGAATAGCAGAGAAACTACAACATTTAATTCCCGTGCAATGCTGGAGCTACTCTGGAACAACAGTTTAAACCCACCGCTTGGTGTAAAATAAGGGCCATTCTTTGGTTTTAACATCAAGTTGAAAGACTTTCTTTTGTTATAGTATATAACAAAATATTTTACTTCAATTCTGCATTAAGGAATTACATAATTTAACATTCACTCCTGGTGTGGTACTGTAGAATCAGCATTGGACTGTAAACCACAGTTCAAACTCACCAGCAGCATCTTGGAAACCTTGTACAGTGTCATTATGAGTCAGAAGCAACTCAAGGGCACTCAACACCAACAACAACTTATGGTAAAATGCTATGCAAACGTGCTTTAAACCTCTACCTTACTTTAATCTTGCCCAAAGAGTAGTATAGTTGTTACGAATCAGGCTGCTAATCTCATGATCAGTAGTTTGAAACTACCAGCTGTTCCACGGGAGAAAAATGAGGCTTTCTGCTCCTGTAAAGATTTACAGCCTTGGAAACCCTGTACAAGGTCGCTATGAGTCGGAACTGACTCCAAGGCACATAACAACAACAACAACAAAGAGAAGTCTAGCCTTTATCTTTGGCTCCTGGGAAGTAACATATAAACCCTTGAATCCCCCCTGTGATATGAATGTCTTTGTTATTCATGATGGTTCCCTTGGACCACACTTGATAATTTATGCTAACAAGGTGACTAATGGTGGGCCTGCTAGAACAATGGAATATCAATCAATTAACTGTGGACATCAAAGCAATAGTGAGCTTCCTGAAATAGCAATGCTGTTAAGTGTGTTCAAGTCAGATTCAACTCAAAGGCCCTGCAAGGCGTTTCTGAGGAGTGGCTGGTAGGTTTGAACGATAGACCTTGTGATCAACAGTCCACTGCTTATCTTTGCTGTTTTTGTTATGTGTCCTGGAGTTGGTTTCAACTCTTAGTGACCCTGGATAGGATTTCCAAGGCTGTAAATCTTTGCTGGAGAAGAAAGCCTCTTTCTCCCTTGGAGTGGCTGATGGACTCTAATCAGCCTTGTGGTTTGTAGTCCCTACTTATCCTACACTGCTACAATACTGGGTTCTTATTGTTATACCTTGATGCCAGGTGGGTAAGGAATTCTGAGGACAATGGAAACTATATTTGAGATTCTCCCTGCTCTGTTCTATGCTTTTCTACCTTTGATGGATTTTGATGAATCCTTTCCCTGCAATTAACCATAATTGTGATTATATAGGCTTTCAGTAAGTTCTGTGAGTCCTAGACAATTATTGATTCAGAGGGTGGTTTGGGAATGCCTGGGACTTGCACTTATTGCCATAACTGAGGGTGGTCCTGTATTAACTCTTCCCTTTAATTTTGGAATTGGATCCATTCTTTACAGTTGTTGTAAAAAGTCTTGAGCAACAGTGTGGAAGATTATGCCCTCAAGTTTTGCATTTTTGTGAACTCAAGGTAACCATTTTGGGAAATTAAATTGAACATGGGAATTCGTGATTCATTTTCCCTGAGTCCTTTCCTGAGTGTTTAATGTCCAGGAACTTCTGTAATATTCTATGGTATTTTATCACATTTTTCACTAAAATATTATATATTTCCTGAAAGATGTTGTTTAAGGCTATATCATAACAAGAAATCAAATACCATAAGTTAGAAAATCTTAAAGTATATAAAAGGTTTATTAACAATACATTTAGGTATAATAATTCAAATATTTAGAAAATAGTAATGAGATTGGATATATAAATCCATCCTATCAAGGTTTTACAGAATATTTGGAAAGTATATGAAATAAGGCTTGTGAAATCAATTTGATCTCCTTTGAATTAAGAGCTTTGGACAATGCCTCATTCACGGTGTTGTTGTGTGGCCTCAAAAAATAATTATTGCTGAATGAATAGCATTTATGTGTATGAAAAGATTCTTGTATTTATAAAGTTAGAAATTTCATAAGGAAAAATAAGTATCTGTAAACAAAACAATTGTGGAAAACCAAGGAAATCACGTGTAAAGATAGCCTATGGCTTCCTTTTCACTCTTCTAAAGTTTATTATTGTTTCTTTCTTTGTTTTAATTCTCATGGTTGTTCAGAATGAAACCATTAGGAAAATTATATTAAAGTGTTTCAAAAATAAACAATGAGTGTCTAATAAACTATCACTTAGAAAATATGCTCATATCCCTATTGAATCCATAATCAGATATAGTCTAAGAATGTCATGTAAGAAAAAAAAAATAGCAATTAGTGGGACTGTATTTGGTCAATGAAGTTTTATAAAGTTGATATTTTGTCTTATTAAGATAACTTGAGAGGTAGAAATTACCCCCATCTTAGATTCAAAATGGCAGGCTTTTTCTGGCGATGCTTGTCAGTTGGTTGCAATGAGTAACATCTTCCTGAAAGAATCAATATTGACATCCTTAAGGATCCGAATTTAGGTACCTAAAGTACCATTTACATTTTTTATTATGATCTAGAGCAAGAAATTAAATTAAAAATTTAATGAATTTTTTATAGACTGATGTTATATTCTTATGTTTCTGCCTTTTAATCCTTTCAATTTGGTAACCAGCTTTTAGGGCAGGGGCCTTGCTCTTTTGTTCTTCTGTTTGTTTTATATTTGATATCCCTTATCACAAGAGTCCTGGTGTGGGACTTTAGGTTAATGCCCTGGACTGCAAGGTCAGTTTGAGC
>NW_006408604.1:3611366-3619542 GCF_000296735.1 Chrysochloris asiatica
ATTTAACAATTTCATGAATGATTCAAAATTTAATCCTAAATGTTCATTTAGTAGAAAGCTAAAATTTATATATAAGCTAAAATTTATTTATGTATATATTTATTATATTTGAAATAGCATTTAATAGAAAATTCTGTATAACTTAAATTTAAATGCAGTAATTGTTCAAAAAATTTTAGAAGGCTTAGCAATAGAAGGTATAATTGTAGCATTGTACATTTTAATTGATAATGATAAATCGATCATTAAAAATGCATATATGCTTACATCAAGTTCATTTTTAGATTGGCAAAAAGCTATTATCTGGCAAAATGTCAGGTTATTAGAGATTGATTTAGTAAAATCTGCTAGTGATCCAGTCTATATGTTAATGGACAAACACATATGCATTTATTTAATATTCCGGCAGCCTATTAAAGGTTGGTTATTACTGTTATGTGCTGTCTAATTAGATTCTGACTCATAGTGACCCTCTGAACAACAGAATGAAACATTGCCAGGTCCTGTACCTGACAGAGTGGTGGACTGAAAGTTGTTGTTGTTGTTAGGTGCCATCAAGTTGGTACCGACCCATAGTGACCTTATTCACAGCAGAACGAAACACTGCCTGGCCCTGGGCTAACCTCACTACTGTTGGCACGCTTGAGTCCATTGATGCTGCCACTTGGCCAATCCATCTCATTGGGGCCTGAAAGTTAGACTTGAGCTATTATGAGTGATACATTCTCATGATTCTAATTAGAATATCTCAGGTATGAAAGTTAAATCTATGCTAGTTTAAGGTTAAGCAAGAGAAATCAACTGCTAACGGTGGTTGAAATATGAAACTAATACGCTGTAAGCTATCCTACCCATAGAAGACAATAATAGGTATGAATTTACACAATATTCAGCTTTAATTAATTTTTCAAGAAAAAAAGAATCTATTTGGATATAAACAATTGAAACAAGCTCAATAGTTGAGTAATGAACTAATTCATCAAAAACTTGTAACTATGTTCACAAATTATATAAATTTGAAATTTTATAAACAAAATTAATCCATTTAAGTTATCAAAATAGCCATATTTATTCAGGCACACATATTTCAAAATTTAATGAAATAGTAATACTCACTTTTTTACTTTGTCACAAAAGGAGTCCAGAGTCATATTACCACCTTGAGGGACTTCAGCAAGTTGAATGGTCCAACCTATTGGCTTAAAAAAACAAAACAAAAAAATAATTTGGTGTGAAGGGAAGATTAATACAATTCTATAATTTTTATTGTATTTTAAATACTCATTCTGTTTTTTGTTTTTTGTTTTTTAATTTAGGAAAATGCAAGGATCTTTAAGTATATACTTTTAGTTTTAAGAAATGTATACAACTGAGAAATCAACACTCTCAATTAAAACACATAGCATCATTTTTAAAAGTTCTATCATATCAATCCAATATCTATCTGACAACTACTTTTATTCAGATTTCTACCATAGGTTAGTAATGTGTTTTTTTAAATCTTTTACTCCTTTCAATTAATATGTACTTGAATGCATTTTATTTTTTAGAGTAGTTGTAGTTTTTATAAAATTGCACACAGATACACAGAACTGTCATACCTGTTTTTAAACATATTTAGTGTCTTTTTCATTTCAAAAGTTACATTTTTCAGTGCCAGAATTTCCATTTATTTTTGTTTGTGTACTTGGTTTTGTTTTGTTTCTTTCTGCTTCTAATTTTATGCTAAGATTCTTTTTTTGTCCTCTCCTTTTGATTATCTTCTGTGTTTTCTCCCTGAACATGTTTTTAATTGTCATCTGAAAGTTCCTTTATGTTCATTCCCACATCTTTATTATCTCAGAGTCTCTTTTAATTGATGGTTTTCTATTTTCTTGAATGTAGGATACATTTTTTTCTCATTATTTATGCATCTATATTTTTGCATTACATGTTGGGCATTTTTGATGAAACATTGTGGATTAAGTTGTCTTTTTTACACAGTGTACAATTTCCCCTGGAAAGCAGTTAAGATTCTGTTGATCCTGTCAACCTTGACTTTTTAAAATTGTTAGTGTGTGGTGCTTACTACAGAGCATGATTTTCACTTTTAAGTGTTGGTATTTTGGGGTCTCAACTGCATACCTAAAGCTCTCAGCTCTATCCCCCCTAAAGCTAAGCTGAGACTCCTGTACTGCAAAAGTTGTACTTGTATGTGGTGAACACCATGACTCTTCAGTTATCAGCCCATAAAAGGCAACATCTTTTAAGCCTTGCAAACATATCCCAGTACATGTCAAGAAACTGCAGTAAATCCCCACGTAGACTTCTACTCCACACCCATTGTATAGTTCCCTTGTCTTCAGTACCCTGCTAGGCGATTTTCGACTTCTCGGTACTCCAATATATTTTGTGATGGCACTGTTTAAATTGGACTCTACCACTTTGCATAGTAACAGCAATGTTTCGACAGGCAGGAAACCATGATCATCAAGGCCAAATTTGTGTTTCTTTTCTCTCAAAAATAAATATCGTAGCATGCCTGTTGTTTAATACCTAGACTCGATTGCTTCATATCCACCTTTTCAGCTGTTTTCAGTGGCAAGACTAGTGTTGCACTTGCTTCATACACTTGATCAAGAAGTAGACAATCACAAGATTCATTTGATAATTCTGTAAGACTTTTAATCAGATTAGTTGAGGTGCTACTTTCTCTGTGAATATCTCAAGCAGAATTAGGTGTTTCTTTGCCTCTGGTGGTGGTGGTGTGCTGTGGAGTCGGTTCTGACTAATAGTGACCCTGCATAGGGTTTCCAAGGCTATACATCTTTATGGGAACAGAAAGCCTCATCTTTCTCCCACAGAATGGCTGGTAGTTTCAAACTGCTAACCTTGAAGTTGGCAGCCCAACTCGTAAGCACTATGCTACCAGATCTCCTTTCTTTCACCAATTTATTATTTTATTGTTGCTATTATTTGTTTGTACATTTATTTGAATAGTTAGCTATTCCAGGAATGGGGTACTAAATCTTTTTTTCTTGGCATCCATTCTGTCTAGTATGTCACATATATATTTCAAGGACTTGATAAATAGTTGTTGAATAAATTAAGAATCCTTATAGTATAGTCTTGTAAATGACAGCTACAATAACAACTTTCTTCTTTTTACTCTTTACTCCCTGCTTCACTTGTGTCTAGACTCAGTATAAGTAGAGAGGTTGTCAAATATTATTAGGAGGACTTTATCTACTGAAATCACTGGAAACTGCTAATGAAACAATTAGGATGAATTGCTTAATGATTACTTGATTTCCACCTCTGAGAATGATCCCAAGAAGTTCCCTGTCATTAGTGTAATATAAAAACCTCTGGGTAAAAAGACATTCTTCCTACCAAGGATGATATAAAATTTTAAATCACAGCAGCATGACAAAAAAGAAACACAATAAAATGCTTGAATGTTTTTGTGTGTACATAACAAAATTAGAATAGAAAACACTATTAGCTAAATCTCCAACTAAGATATTTTCTTCCAGTATGAATATAAGTACTATAATATTTTATTCTGATTGAACAGTAAGTTAAAAATAATATTTTTAAAAAAAAATCTCCTTTCTTTAGATTTTTTAGATTCTTTAGATTCTTTAGATTCAGGCACGTGGATTTTGTAGATAACATTTTTTTTCCCACAAAATTATATTAATGGATTTTTCTCTTTAAGGTTATTTGTGCTTATTCCCACATTTATCTAATACATTAAGTGGTTCTTTTTCAGTTTCATATTTTTTTAGTTTGATGTACATTATACATACCTCTATGTTCCTTGGCAATGCATTTTCCCAATTTCTGGGTAGAAAAGAGCCGCTAGAGAATGGCAGAGAAGGTTGTGTTATGGTCATCTGTCCAGTGCTTTTATTCTTTTCTTTTGACATAAAGTCAGTTGAGAAGGATGGATACATAGGAAGGATGCTACTTTTAAATCCTATATGGTAGTTATGATTCTTATTTTCAAATTCTCTGTGTAAAATAGCATTATTCAGACTAGTGAATGATGGAGTGAAACTATAGAATCTATAGTCATTAGCACCATCATATTTTCCTGTGGGTTTTCCGTGGGAGATTTCTTTATTCATATGTTGAGGTTTTGGTAGCACAGAAGGCTTAAAACCAATTATTGGTGTTTCTCTGTCTTGCTCCAAGGAGAAGTCAGGGATTTTCGAGGTAATTTCATTCAAAGGTAATTGATATGTGTCATCTAATGAATGTCTATGTGAGCCCCAGTTTGGTGCGCTAGATAGACAAAAGGTGTCTTCTTTAATGTTGCTCTGATAGAGTGGAATTTTACTATTGAGTTCATCTACTACTGGATCAAAACCCAGATAGACTTGGCTAGGAGGAAGAGATTGATTTGCAGAGTGAAAATCTTGGTGTTCGGGCTGTTCTTCATATGGCTCATTGGGATTTTGATCCTTTTGCCAATAATGAGCCATTCTGTATTCTGTGTAAATGAGATGATTGATTCTGCTCCAAATATTTCTTTAATGATATTATAAGCGAGAAAAGGAATTCGCCTAGGGAAAAAAACAAAAGAAACATGAATTTCTTTGATTAATTAGAATAAAAGTTCATAAGAAAGAAATATTAACAAATATTAATAATTGTTTTGAAGTTTCTTCTTAGCAAGTAAAATACTTCCTTGAATATTATAAACTTCACCAAAGCTCATAAAATTAAGAATCCATGGGGGAGTATTGATTTTGGACAGGTTCACAAAACTCTTGAGATAGAAAAATACGTTTACTCTAATTACCACAGGAGTTTCATGAATCTATCTGAAGTCAGTATTCCACTTAGTCTACTTTTTCAACTGGATATCTACTTATCTATAACAATATTTGTTGCTGTTGTTAAGTGCTGCTGCGTTTTTCTGACTCATAGCAACCTTCTTTAGGATTTTCGAGGAGACGCTGGTGAGTTTGAACCTCTGACCTTGCAATTCAAACCATCCTTGCAGTCTAGTGCTTACCCTACAGCACCACAACAGGACTCCATAGCAATAGTATCTCCCTTTGTTTTCAATTACCAATAATCATTTGAAACAGCTAAACTTTTGTTTTTACTTGCTGAGTAGTCTTGTTTACATTATCAATTATTTCATCCCTGGAAATATCCTTAGCATCTTAAAATGATTAGCTATATCCCTTCTTCTCCATCTAGAAATTCATTAAACAGGAATAAACTTTCAGCACCCACCCCCACCTCCCATTTTGTTATACCACCTTCATTCAGTTCACCAGTAACCCCTATGTCAGTAAATTCTACTGACATTTTCCAGTCTCTAACTTGTCTCTGTGCAACATATGATTCTTTGATCATGTCTCTTTCTTTCTTCTTAACATTGCTTTCTTCCTTTGGATCTTCCTGACACTTTACTGTCTGAGTTATTTGGATGCTCTAATCAAACACTCCTTTGACTGTTACTGCTTTTCAACTTAACTCTTAAATGTTGAGATATTGGAGAGTATGAGTTTCTTACCTTCTGTGGTTGCAATAACCATCAATATGCCAATAACTCTGACCCAGACTACTTTTTTTTTTTATTACCTACTCAATATAGCCATTTGAATTTGTTTTAACCAACTCAAAGTCCCAAATTCAATTTAAAATGCATGAGACTCTTCTCCTCTTCCAGTGTTTTCTGTGCTAGAAAGTGGCCCAACCATTCACTCAGTTGCTCAGACCAAAAGCCAAAACCGTATCTGTGAATCCTCCCACTTTTTTTATTACCTATTATCTAAACTAACTAAGGAGCTCTGGTAGCATAGTGGTTACGAATTGGGCTGTGAACTGCAAGGTCAGCAGTTCGAAACTACCAGCTGTTCTGCGAGACAAAGATGACGCTTTCTGCTCCCATAAAGATTTACAGACTCAGAAACTCTGTACAGGGTCGCTATGAGTCGGAACCGACTCCACGGCACATAACAACAACAACAACATCTAAACTAACTACTAGATCGTGTAGGGTAAGGTGTTGTTGTTGTTGTTAAGTGCCTTTGAGTTGGTTCGAACACACAGCAACCCTTCTTAGGAATTCCAAGGATCAACTGGTAGATTTGAATCGCCGACCTTGCAGTTGAGACCTTATCCTACAGTGTCACACCAGGACTCTAACAGGTATCTTGAATGTACCACAGCCAAAATCCTATCCTAGTCTATACCTTCATTGTTTCACGAGGGATGTTGTACTGTCTCTAAATAGCATTGATTTTTTTTTCTTCATTCATTCTAGTGGTCTTTAATCTACTTTTCACACTATTAAAGTGATATTCTATAGCTCTCATTGTCTCAGTAAGAATGTTGTGCTGTCTCAAAAACAGCATTGATTTTTTTATTGTTGTTGCCATTCACTATTGTGTTCTTTAATCCACTTTTCACATTGTTAAGGTGGTATTTTTAAGACACTACCCAAATAATGCTCTGGTTACTTGGTATCCTATACCTTTAGCAAAATGCCAATAATAGTACACATTTTTTTAAATTCAGAACCACCTACAGAGTAGATGAATTAGGTTTGCTAAGTGGTTACGAGTTGGGCTGCTAACCTAAAGATCAGCAATTCAAAACTACCAGCAGTTCCATGGGAGAAAGATAAGGTTTTCTGCTCCAGGAAAGATTTACAGCCTCGAAAACCCTATGCAGGGTCACTATGAGTTGGAACTGACTCCAAAGCATACCACCATCACTATCCCACCAAACTTTATTTATCAAGTCAGGATTTGGGGGTGACTATCAAAAGATATAAGTAAAAAATATAAAGTATTAACCAAAATATTAATCTATAAAATATTATCCTAAAGTATTCTTCTAATTCATGGGTCACAGATGCATTATTATTTGGTCATAACATTTCTTTTGGCATTTCTACTTTTGTTATTTCCAAATTTATGTTGTTGTTGGTAGGTGTCATCTAGTCAGTTCTGACTCATAGCAACTCTATGTACAACAGAATGAAACACTACCAGGGTCTGCACCATTCACATAATTGTGAGGTTTGAGCCCACTGCTGCTGCCACTGTGCCAACACATCTCATGGGGGGGGGGTGTCTTTCATATTTTTGCCGACCATATACTTTATCAAGCATGATGCCATTTTTCCAAAGATTTGTCCTTTCTAATGACATGTTCAAAGTATGTGAGACAAAGTATCACCATTCTCACTTAAAAGGAGCATTCTGGCTGTACTTATTCTAATACACATTTGCCTGCTCTTCTAGAAAGCTTATTTGACCAAGGCAAATTCTATTCCTTCACTTGTCTCTGCTTTGCAACTCAGAATCTATCAATGGGTGTGACTTTATTCCTGACAGCAGGCCTGACATCCTAGTGCACAATTTCTTGGCCCTACAGGTTCTGCTTTGTTTAGTATGATAAATATAGCTATATTAAAGTTACTTTTTAAATTGATGTTAGTATTAAATATTTTGATTATTTAGGTTTTAGAAGCTATTTTAAAATTTTGTACCCATAAGGGAGGTCTCAGGAGTACAATATCAGTGGTATAAGTTGTCTGATTCTGAAGTTGAAGGTTCCTTTTTGGCTGTATTGTGTTTTTTATACTGGTAATAGCAGTCCTGGTTTGGCGCTGTGGATTAATGCATCAGACTGCAAAGATGTTTGAACTACAGGGTCGGCAATTCAAGCTCAGCAGCTGCTCCTTGGAAACCCTATACAGAGTCACTATAGGTCAGAACCAACTCAATGGCACTTAACAACAACAAGAAGTAATAATAATGATACAAAAAAATGCTTGGCACACCTGCCATGTGCTGAAGTACCCCTGATGGATTAAGCTTTGCGCTGATGATAAAAAATGTCAGTGGTTCAAAATCACCAGCTGCTCTATGGGAAAAAAAAGAGGAGGCAGTTTACTCTCGTGTAGATTTATAGCATCAGAAACCCAATGGCGATGTTTTCCTCTGTCCTATAGGGTCTTTATGAGTGAGACTCAACTTGATGACATTTTTTTTTTTTTTAAATGGGTACCCTATGCTTTTGTTCTATGTACTTTACATGTATTTGCATATTTAATTCTCACCAGAAAGATTCACTGGGCAAATTATTGAATGATGCAGAAAGCATCAAGAGAAGATGGAAGGAATACACAGAGTCACTGTACCAAAAGGAAATGGTTAATGTT
>NW_006408604.1:3620937-3628446 GCF_000296735.1 Chrysochloris asiatica
AAGTGGCAGCATCAATGGACTCAAGCGTGGCAACAGTAGTGAGGTTGGCCCATGATTGGACAGTGTTTCGTTCTGCTGTGCATAAGGTTGCTATGGGTCAGTACCAACTCGATGGCACCTAGTAACAATAACAACAACAACATAACCTATGAGATCCTTAATAATATTATCTACATTTAATATCTACCAGTCATCTCTCGGTTTGTTCTACTGTGGCAGTTTGAGTGTTAATTATGATGCTGAAATCTAAGCCACTATTATTTCAAACACAGTCAGAATCCCTCAGGTGGACAGGCTTCAGTGGAGTTTCCAAACTAGGACAGAATAGGAAACTGCACCTGGCAGTCTACCTCTGAATGAAAATAGTCCACTGACAACTTTATGAACAGCAGTGAATATTGTCTGATATGCTGTCAAAAGACGATTCCCTCAGGTTGGAAGGCAGTCACAATATGATTGGGGAAGACATGTCTCCTCAAAATGGTGTCAACCTTAATGGCATGAATGGAGCAAAACTTCTGGAATCTTCATTTGTTGATGTAGCACAATTTAAAATAAGAAACAGTTACAGACACCCATTAAAATTTTAAATATAGAAGGGTAAGAAGTATGAATCTAGGAACATTTGAAATGGACTGCAAAAATGAAATGGAATGCACAAAGATTATTATCATAGGCATTAGTATGCTTCAGTGGACTAGTATTGACCATTTTAACTCAGATCATCACAAAGTCTTCTACACTGGGAATGACTCAGTTAAGAGGAATGGCATCACATTCATTGTTAAAAAGAATAATTTCAAGATTTATCCTGAAGTACAACATCATCAGTGATAGAATAATATTCGTATACTGACAAGGAAGGAAAGCTAATATCATCATTATTCAAACTTATGCACTAATCACTAATGCCAAAGATGAAGAAATTTTACCAACTTTTACAGTCTGAAATTGTGAAACAACTGGATAGGCTTTTGTTCTGTTGTGCACGGGATTGCTAGGAGCTGGAACTGACTCAATGGTGCCTAACAACAACAAAACCCATGTGTAACATATTAGGAAAATGAGGCTTAGAAGAGTGAACCAGCTTACACAGGTCTCAAAATTTGTGTTCACAGAATTACTTATAACCAGGAATTAAAGGGAGGCATGTAGATAAATATGTTTACTAATTTATGACATCCAGATATGCCTGTGTTTACTCACTGTAGCACAGCACTAGTTCAAACTTGAATCATCATTATAAAATAGGGTGAAAACTTTTTGTTTTTACCATCATTGCTTTTCATGCCTCTCTCATAGCATTAAAACGTGAAATGGATTACAGACCAGGTCTGCAAAATCTCATTATCATGAGATAAAGGAGAATGAGAAATACTTATTCATATTGAAAATGTAATAAAAATAAGATCGCTTCCAGATCAATATTAAATATGATATAAAGGAATTTCTAATTATAATTTTCCTTATAATCAAAATCTAAAAGATAAGGTATTTCTTAGTTTTTTGAAAACCAAACACAAAACAATAATTGACATTCAAAAACATTATTTAGGGCTTCCTTGTACCTTGCCGTTAAGGCAGAACTGTACATAAAGTATGGTAGCAATGACCACAAAAATGAGAAGGTATAGTTATCAGTCCTTGATTTAAATAAGATTCTGCAAAACTATGGAAACTATATATGATAGGCAAAGTTGTTTTTAAATGTCTTCTAGTCGGTTTTGACTCATAGCGACCCTGTATAGAGTTCCTGAATCTTTAAATCTTTGAGGGAGCAGAAAACCTCATTTTCCTCCTGCAGAGTGGCTAGTGAGCTCAAACTGCTGACCTTGCAGCTCACAGTCCAGTACTTACGAAGCCGCTGCACTACCAACAGGTAAAGTAATTTTCCCCAAATTTGTTCATGTCGTAATCTCTGTTACCTCTGAATATGTTAGGTTACAAATGGATATTACTGGATGCTGTTGAATCCGTTCTAACTCAGAACCATGTTACGAGCAACAGAAATACTGACTGCTGCCCTGCACCATCCTCATAATGATTGCCATGTTGAGTCCATCACTGCAGCCACTGTATCATCCATCTCATTGAGGGTCTTCTGCTTTTACACTGATCTTCTACTTTATTAAACATGATGTCCTTCTCTGGAGACTAGTACCTCCTGTTATAACCTGTCCAAATTATATGTAATGAAGTCTCAACATCCTCACTTCTAAGAAGATTTCTGGCTATACTTCTTCCAAGACAGACTTGTTGATTCCTTTTGGCAGTCTGTTTAGTATTTTTCACTAAGATCATAATTCAAAGGTATCAATTCTTATCTGTTATACTTGGTCTTCCATGTCTTTGCTGCAGAAGGTCAATTCATTGTATCTGTTTACTTTACCATCTAACTCCAGACTCCAACAACTGACTTTTAAAAAATAATATATAGTCCTATAGAAGCTACACTTTCCACCAAGCTGCAGGAAGTTTCTTCTATATGGAAATTCTGAAACTGTCACTTATTCTCATTTTGAGAGTTACTGACTTGAATAAATCAATATATTTATTCACACATCGATTTATTGTTTGTACATTTATTTATTCAGTGTAATCTTCTGTTTAGTAAATCATAGCAGGCACTGTACAAAGTATCAGGAGTACACAAATAATAAACCACAGCCATTGCTTTCAAGTTTTTCATAGCTACAAACTTATAATAGAGTATACGATCAAATTTATTATAATAAACATATTGATGTTGTTGTAAGTGTAGCTGAGTCAGTTCCTGTGTAGGCTTTCTGAGGAGCAGCTGTTGGGTTTGAATGGCTGACCTTGTGGTTCACAGTCCAGTGCTGATCCTACAGCACCACACCAGGATACGCTGCATTTTATATGGGGACTTTCATATAGAATACTGTTAATCTTAATTTGCCTTGGGAGAAGTAGAAGTAAAATTCATGAAGACTATATCTAACTAACACTTATATACTGGATGCATTTTTGTTTAGAACAGGCCATACATCATAGTTAATTTTATACAAGTCAAAGAGACCTAGATTCAACAATGTTTTGAATTCTTGCTGTTAAGTGCTGTTGAGTCAGTTCTGATTCATGGTAATCCTCTTATGGTTTCTGAGGAATGGCTGGTGGGTTTGAACCACTGACCCATGGTTAGCAGTCAAGTGCTTATCCTACAGTACCATACCAGACTCCTTTGAATCCTTAGCATTGCTAAACTTTTACTCCAAGATAAAGCAGTCAAAACAATAATTCATTTAATTCATCTGTTTCTTAAGTGTAAAGAAGACGATGAAAATCAGTCTCCAGCTCTGATGTAACAACTTGGAGGGCAATGGTCCAGTAGGAAAGAGGCTTGTTTCAGGGAAGGATGCGGGGAATACCAGGAGTGATACTATACCAACTCTAATGGGAGAAATCACAAAGACCCAATTCTTCTATCTGTAAGTCCTTAAATGAATAGGACAGTTGTACTTCTATTAGCCCTTATTACTATATTAGTCTTTGTAATATTATAGTCCTTAAATAGGACATAGTACAGCCCTGTGATATTTTTAGAGCAACTAATATTGCTGCAATGATTCCCTATTCCAAAAAGCATCCCAAAACAATGAGAGTTTTTAAGTTATAAGAAGCAGTCATGCTTCTGTTATCTTTCTCTACTGTAACCAGTTATAGATATCCTTCCTTTATTTTAGTCTCTACTAATGAGTATCACAGTAGTAATGAATGGGTGAGTTAAAAATAATATATTTGGATCACAGAGGTATCTTGTGTATTAAATCTATGAGCAATAGCATTCAGAAAAAAAATAGCAATTTATCAAAGTGAGTTGGGTTGTTGTTGCTGTTAAGTGCTGTTGAGTTGGTTCTGACTCATAGTGACCCAGTATACAGTTTCCAAGGAGAAGCTAGTGGGTTTGAACTTCTGACCTTGTGGTTTGCAGTCCAGTGTTGATCCTACAGTGCCATACCAGGTTTAATAGTTTAAATAAATCCTGGTGTGGTACAGTAGGATAAGTACTGGACTGCTAACTGTAAGATTTGAACAACTGACTTTGTGGTTAGCAGTCCAGTGCTTATTCTACAGTACCACACAAGGACCCTAATGAAATAACAGATGGAGTAAATTTTTCTTCATAGAAGTACTGCAATATATAAGGAAAGAGATTGGAACCATGGCAGTGAGATGATATACGATGGAATGAATGTAAAGCTAAAGTTCTCCCATGTATAATTCACAATAAAACATTTAAATATATATATATATATATGGAAAGAATGACAATAAACTGTATGCATCATTTCACCCCACATTCTGAATAGATACTGCAAGGAAGTCTGGGAAATGTCTCTTTTTGTGTTGTTATGGGCCCAGGAAAAACTTCTAACACTCATGGAAAGAAATGACTTCATTGAAACCATTCACAAAAGAAGGACTTTGAAGTTCTCATGGAGAACTAGAGTTGAAGTAGAAAATGAAAATAAGTGCAACTGGTAGTAACCCATAACATCTATGGAGTCACAAGTCTGTGAACCTTAGCATGTAGAAAGGACCGAGGATAGTAAAGCAAGATATTCTGGGATTCTTAGGAGTGAATTTTATACTCTTCCCAAGTATAAAACAGGCCTGGAAAGACACAGGGAATCTAAAAGTATGTTAATAGAAAATAAGACCTTCTTATGAAGGAGTTGTAAGGAATAGAGTCCTTGGAAAAAGCCAGCTTTTCCTTTAGAGAAAGGAAGTGAAAAAAGGTTAAATAAATAAAACAACTTATATAGATGAAATCCTCTTCAAGAACTGGTCCCTCCTGACAACATGTCTAAAGAAAGTGAGATGTAGTTTTGACATCCCCTCTTCTCAGGAGTATTTCTGGCTCTATTTCTTCCAAGACTGATTTGTTTGTTCTTCTAGAAATCCATGGCTCTTTCAATATTCCTCATCAACACCATAATTCAAATGCACTGATTCTTCTCTGTTCTTCCTTATTATTGTCCAACTTTCACATGTATATGAGCCTTGGGAGTTTGAGCCACTGACCTTGTGGTTCAAACTGACCTTGTGCTCTAGTGCTTTATCCCCCAGCACCACACCAGGACTCTGCTCATTACGATGTTATTTATTGGTCCAGATGTGAGGATTTTTGCTTTCTGTATATCAAGTTGAAATCCATATGGAATGTTGTAGTCTTTGATTTTCATTAGTAAGATGAATCTAAATACTCTTCACTTTCAACAAGCAAGGTTATATCATCTGCATATTGCAGTTAGTTAATAAGTATTCCTCCAAACCTGATTCCATGTTCTTCTTCATATAATCCAGTTTCTCAGATTATTTGTTAAGTATACAGTTTAAAAGGATAAACCCTGACGCATACCTGTCCTGATTTTAACACTTTCAGTCTTCCCTTGTTCTATTCAAACAACTCTCTCTTGGTCTATGTATAGGTTCCTTATGAACACAGTTAAGTGTTCTGGAATACCATTCTTTGCTACATAATCCATAGTTTAATTTGTAATTATAAAACAGTTTATATTTTCATTACAAAGTCTTGGCAATAGAGTGTTCTCTGTCATTTATATGAAACTGTTAAGTTGGGGTAAAGCCACCAACAGTTGTGTAACTAGGCCAAATTTCACAGAACCCTACTCTTAAATCATTTAGATTGCCTTAGCTGATAAATTTTACATGGCCCAAGTACTAAACTGTTAAACATTTCCTTGTTAAACAATAGCATTTTTTGGCAGATTCCTTATATGTGATAGCATCTTGGGTCACATTTAATGCTATTAAATGGTGGAAAATAATCCTATCCAACTATCTAGTGTAAGGTAACAAGGGAAAATAGCAAAAGAGATGGGTTCAGAATATTTTCATCTTCACTCTTTATTATGCTCCCATAAAGACTGACAGCCTTGGAAACCCTATAGAGCATCACTGTGACAGCCTTGGAAACCCTATAGAGCATCACTGTGAGTTGGAACTGACTCCACAGCATATAACCACCACCACCAGTAATGCCAATGTCATGGGTCAAACTGGAAAGCTTTCTTTTAGGATCCTGGGTGGCACCATGGTTAAAGAACTTGGCTACTAACTTAAGGGCAACAGTTTAACCCACCAACCACTCCATGAGAAAATGAGGTGGTAGTCTGCTTCTATAGATATTTATAACTTTGGAAACCATATGGGATAATTCTAGTGTATTCTATAGGGTCACTGAGTCATAATCAACAGGAGAGTAGGTGGGTTGGATTATGGTTTGATATTCTGCTAGCCTCCAATATGTACACTTCAACATATTTTGCCTTTCTATTACTTGTTTCTATAACTTTAAAAATAAATATAGACAGAACACAGGGTGAAGGTAGGAAGGAAAGACGGGGGAGAGGAAGAGGCCTCTGAGGAAATCTTCTGTTCATTTCTGGGATGACTAGTGTCCCGTGGTCAGGGCACTCAGCCAGGCAGATATGAAATCCCAGCAAGGTTGTGGACATTGCACAACCTGGTGATCCAGTATGTAGCCCAGGGTCGCTATGAGGTGGCCGTGCCACTCTGCAAGCAAGCACTAGAGGACCTAGAGCGCACATCTGGCCATGGCCACCCTGATGTTGCCACCATGCTCAATATCCTCGCTTTGGTGTATCGGGACCAGAATAAATATAAGGAAGCTGCCCATCTACTGAATGACGCCCTTAGCATCCGAGAGAGCACCCTGGGCCGGGACCACCCTGCTGTGGCTGCCACTCTCAACAATCTTGCTGTACTCTATGGCAAAAGAGGCAAATACAAGGTGGCAGAGCCGCTATGCCAGCGGGCACTGGAAATTCGTGAAAAGGTCCTGGGCACTGACCACCCAGATGTGGCAAAGCAGCTGAACAACCTGGCCCAGTTATTCCAGAACCAGGGCAAGTATGAGGCTGTGGAGCGCTATTACCGGCGTGCACTGGCCATATATGAGGGACAGCTGGGGCCAGACAACCCTAATGTAGCCCGGACCAAGAACAACCTGGCTTCCTGTTACCTGAAACAGGGTAAATATGCTGAGGCTGAGACGCTATACAACGAGATCCTGACCCGTGCCCATGTGCAGGAGTTTGGGACCGTGGATGACAACCACAAACCCATCTGGATGCATGCAGAGGAGCGGGAGGAAATGAACAAAGGCACTGACCCCATAAGCCAGACCAAGGTGGCAGAGCTGCTGGGGGAGGGTGATTGTGGAAGGACCTCCCGGGAAGGCCCAGGGGGCAGTGTGAAATTTGAGGGAGGTGAAGATGCTTCTGTGGCTGTGGAGTGGTCAGGGGATGGAAGTGGGACCCTGCAGAGAAGTGGCTCACTGGGTAAGATCCGGGATGTGCTTCGTCGAAGCAGTGAGCTCTTAGTGAGGAAGCTCCAGGGGAATGAACCTCGGTCTTCCAGCAATATGAAGCGGGCAGCCTCCTTAAACTATCTGAACCAGCCCAATGCAGCACACCTCCAGGGCTCCCGGGGCCTCAGTGC
>NW_006408604.1:3629318-3630286 GCF_000296735.1 Chrysochloris asiatica
TCTTATTTTTAAATCCTAATATACCTTAGTAAAATATTCCATGCTTTGAAAACATTAGCTCTGTTTTTGCAAAGACTTGACTAAGGGAGGAAGTGTATAAAAGAAACAAATATACCAACATAGTTTCTCTTATGATTTTTATGGGGGTGGGGAAGGAGAGAACTATATGAATCTGAAGCCAAAGTGGTAAATAGGATTTATTTCATAAATGAAATCTCAATACATCATAGTGGCTTCTTCAACATGGCTTGGAAAGAATTATGTGGCTGAAAAAAAACCCCAGAGGGAAATAATGTTCCATTACTGATGTCAGCACTGGTGTAAGAGGTGTGCGTGAGGGTGAGGAGGCAACATAGGTCACATGATATAGACCCTCGTTCTAAGCACAAAGCAGAAACCAAATCCATTGGCTTCCAGTGGAGATGCTCCAGAGGGTTTCCAAGACTATAATCTTTACAGAAGCAGATTGCCACATCTTTCTCCTGCTAAGTCAACCTGCTGACTTTTCAGTTGCCAGTCAAGTGCTTAACCTCTGTGCCACCAGGGCTTCTTCAGACCACTGTTCTAGGGACCAGAAGTATCTTTACCCCATCACTGAATAAATTTAAGTATATACAACTTAAATACTCAAAACATCACAAATGGGAAATCAAATATAGGAAAAGACAATAATAATGTGAATACATTGATAATTTTAATGTTTCCACAAACATGACAATTTTACCAATTCATACAATGAAATATGAATACACTACAGTACATTTCCTAATAAATAGAACTAATATGCAATGTTTAAATAATAAAATTGCATTTTAACATTGAAATACATATGTGGGGACTTCAAAAATTCATGGAAACATTTCATTATTTTTAAATGCCATTTTCCCACTAACTGATTGATGACCAATGGCTATTTGAAAGGCATACAGTATATGGTGCACAGGGAATGCAACATTAGAGTTAGAGAG
>NW_006408604.1:3631671-3644172 GCF_000296735.1 Chrysochloris asiatica
TTGGCTAAAAGCAGAGAATACCAGAAGAGATGTTTACCTGTGCTTTATTGACTTTCAGTTGTGTGGATCATGACAAGCTATGGACAACACTGTGGGGAACAATGGACAATTAATTGTGCTCATGAGGAACCAGTACATAGACCAAGAGGCAGTTGTTTGCAAACACAATTATGAATGTGGTGGAGCATACAGCAAGCAAAACAAGGAAACATTCCTAGATATTATCAAGCATCTTAAGGCAATCAGTTGACGGTTCTGGAAGTCTCAGGACCATAGTCTCAGAGGACACCATGGTCAACTGGCATAACATAGACCACAAAGACAATTTTTTACATCCTGCTTGGGTGAACAGAGTCTGGGATCTTGAAAGCTCATGAGCTAAGTTGCATCTTTTAGTCTCTCCAAATGTGGGAGAAAGAATAGTGATAAGAACTGAAGAACTAGACATACTCAGCTACCACCATCAACTACCCTGAAAGTCTACCACCATCAACTAGACATAGTCAGCTACCACCATCAACATTAGAGGATTCCATATAGAGTGGGATAACATGTGTAACAAAACTAAAAGTTATTTAACAATAATAATAATAATAAAAGACTGTGTTTACTGGTCTGAAAAAGAGGAGAGGAACATGACAATTACTCTGGACCACCCTTCAGGTCTGGAAAGGAACTAACATTCTTGGCCCAATTTCAGTCAAACAGTAGATAAGGAGTATTCTTCAGAAACCCTATACAGGGATGCTATGAGTCTGAACCAACTCAATGGCATTTAACAAGGTAAACTTACCTACTGCTTGACTAAAAATTGGGCCAAGGGGTTGGGGGACAATAACAATAGCAAGGTGAACTCACCATGGAATGGCCAATCATTCAAAATCAAAAGGGCAATGTATGCCTAAGGACAAAGTTGAGAAGGGATAGAAGGTTGGTAGAACGCAAATAGGAAACTCCTGGAGGCAGCAGGGTAAATGTTATTGCCTGGAGGGGACTGTAATCATTAAGAAGAAACAAAGTGTGTGTAAAGCTGATGATCTTCACTTAATTCACAATAAAAAGTTAAAAAAAAAAAAAGAATAAAAATAAATAGCCAGTTTTAAAACAAGAGAGAGAGAGAGAGAGAGAGAGAGAGAGAAAGGAGAGTTTGTTATGTTGTTGCTGCTGTTGCTGAGCGACCTTGTATAGGGTTTCCAAGGAGCAGCTGGTGAGCTTGAACAGCAGTTCAAACAGCTTTGCAGTCTGGTGCTTTAACCAATAGCGCCACACCAGGACTTTGTTGTTCTGCACCCTTAAATTGATTCTGACTCAGTGACCCTGTGTACAACAGAAGGAAATACTGCTTAGTCCTGCACCATCCTTACACTGTTATGTTTGAAACTATTATCGCAGCCACTGAATCATTCCATTCCATTAGGGGGGAGGTCTTCCTTTCTTTCATTGACCCTCCACTTTGCCATGCATGACGTCCTTTTCAAGGGACTGGTTCCGTTTCATAACATGCCCAAAATATTTTAGATGAAGTTTTACTATCCTTTCTTGTAAGTAGCACTCCGGTTGTGCTTCTTACAAGATAGATTTGCTTGTTCTTTTGGCAGTCCGTGGTGCTTTCAATATTCTACCCCAACACCATAATTCAAATGCACTAATACTTCTCTTTTCCCTTATTCATTGTCAGGCTATCATATGCATATGAGGCGATTGAGAATACCATGACTAGTGACAGGTATACCTTAGTTCTCACAGTGACATCTTTGCTCGTTTACACTTTAAAGAGGACTATTAAAGCAGATTTGCCCAATGAAATTTGTTCTTGTTAAGTGCAGCTGAGTCAGTTCCAACCCATAGCAACCCTGTATAAGGTTTCCTAAGAGAGGCTGGTGAGCTTGAACCACCAACCTTGCAATAGGTCCGTTGATTTTGTGAAAGCTACTTGGAGTCCTGGGGTGGCACTGCAGGGCAGTGCACTGGACCATATAGTCAGTTTGAACCACAAGGTTGGTTGTTCAAACTCACCAGCCACTCCTATGAGAAGGAACTGACTGGATGATACTTGACAACAACAACACTCCCATGAGCATTAATTGTAGATACAAGTAAAATAAACTCCTGGACAGCTTCAGTCTTTTCTTCATTTATCATATTGCTTATTGTCCATGTATAAGGATTTTTGTTGTCTTTACACTGCATTGTAACCCATACTAAAGGCTGTATTTGCTGATCTTCATCATCAAGTGCTTGAAGTCCTCTCTGCTTTTCAACAGCAAGGTTGTGTCATCTGTATATCAAACATTGTTAATGAACCTTCCTTGAGTGCTGATGACACACTTGGTTGGCTTCATACAGTCCAGCTTCTTGGATTATTTACTCAACATAAAGATTGAATAAATAGAGGGAAGGGATTTAACTGTGACTTACATCTTTTCTGATTTTAAACCACACAGTGTCTGTCCCATTGTTTGAACAACTGTCTCTTGGTCTACGAACAGGCTTCCATGAGCACTATTAAGTGTTTGGGATTCCCATTCTTCACAATGGTATCCATAATTTGTTATGATCCACACAGTCAAATGTCTTTGCATAGTCAATTAAACACAAGTAAATATCTTTCTAGTATTCCCTACTTTCAGCCAGACTGCTAGTGACTAACAATATGATTATATTCTGCCCACACTTAACCATTCCTTTAACTGAAAATCTGAAAGAACGGGACTACCAGTGACCAGGTAAATAAGAAGAAGAACCAGAAGAAGCCATAGACACTGTTTACAAGTAATCAGAGAAAATAACCAAACAACATTGAACATAAATATATATATTTGTTGTTAAGTGCCGTCAAGTCAGTTCCGACCCATAGCGACCCTGTATAGGGTTTCCGAGAAATTGCTGGTGAACTTGAATCTCCTACCTTGTGGTCCAAATGACCTTGCAGTCCAGTACCACAGCGCCACACCAATATATATCCCTGGTGGTGCTGTAGAATAAGCACTGGGCCGCTAACTGTAGTTCAGCAATTCAAACCTACCAGCCATTCCTTAGAAAACCTATACAGAATTGCTATGAGTTGGAACCTACTCCACGGCACTTTACAACAAAAAGACACTCCACAGGAGAAAGATGAGGATGTCTGCTTCTGCAAATATTTACTGTGTTGAAAACTCTATATGTAGTCACTATTAGGTAGGAATATATAGATATATATGTTCCCTTGGATGTTAAATAGTCCAGTATATATATATACAAACATATACAAATATATACACACAAATGCATGCACATGCTAAGCTTAAAGAAATATTTTAATACTATTGGAAGAGAACATCATAATGAATTCCTATGAAAAGAAAATTCTCAAAAAAAATTCAAGTGAGGGGCTGCTAAGTGAAGAGATGTGAAGATATCCCAGTCAAAAGTTTAGGGAACAGACTGTTAGCTTGGCAAGCTAGAGGAGGAAAAGATGGTGACACAGATCTCCATCAGCTGAAGAATAAACGGAAGCCTTGTCATGGCCCATACATCTGGAACACTTCACTAGGAGACAGGCAGCTATCCCTTCACTCCATAGGGTATTCACTCAAAAGGTAGAGGGGGTCACAAAAAGTGTTCAGAAACAACAGATCTGAATACAACCTGTCTGTTCACAGGGCTAATTTTCCTGTTTTTTCTCAAATATGTTGTTATATGCCAACAAGTCACTTCTAACCCATAGCAACCCTCTATAGGGTTTCCAAGGCTATATATCTTCACCGGAGCAGAAACTCTCATCTTCCTCAGGAGGAGAACCTGGTGGATTTGAACTGCCAACCCTGTGGTCAAATGCGTAATGTGCAGCCCACTACAACACCAGGTTTATTTTCTCATATACTGTTGTTGTTGTTTAGGGCCATCAAGTCAGTTCTAACTTAAAGTGACCCTGTACAGGTTTTCCAAAAAGCATCTGGTGGGTTGGAACCACCGACCTTATGGTTAGCAGTTCAGTGCTGATACTACAGCATCACACCAGACCTTCAAAAATAGCTGATTAAGAAATAATTATTCACATTCATAGATGTATAATAACTTGAGCATATGAATAGTACCTAATAAAAAATATCACAACAAAAAGAAAACCAATATTATGAGGAAAATACTAGATGAGGAACAAGAGCCAAGAATCAATAAAACGTCTTTCAAGAAGTAGAATAAAACAAAAACATATTCTCAGAAATAAAAGTGATAGAGTTTTATCTCTGCAGCACCATCACACAAATAAAATTACAAGGAATGTATTTGATGAAGAGGAAAAAATTATACCAGATGCAAGGTCTGAAATGCAAGAAGAAATGAATAAAGAGTAAGCATGAGAATAAATTCAAGCAAACACTGGATCTACAAACAATAAGAGGAATTTCTAATTTGAAGAGCAAAACAAATTAGATATAAATAAATATAATTAAATATTAGACCACATGAGATTGAGTTTTAAATGTTATTTATTTTGTCCAGAAGGAAGTGCAATACAGATAACTTTTCCTTTTTTAGCAATGAATGTTAAAATTTTTGGTGTAACCACTAAGATCAAAAAGAGTGAATTTTTCTACCAGTAGAAAGATTAGTGAAAGTAAGAAAACAAAATTTCAAATTGGAAGAATGTCAAAAAGTGGGAGAAAAGTACATTAAAGTAATGCAAATATTATAACTCTCTAAGATGGCAGAAATGAATAAGCATAAGACAGAAATATAAAAAAGCTATAGATTATCTATATATCATATAAAATCTACAGCTATTACAATGTGTTTAATGGATTTATGAGACATACTTCTGATATTATTAAAGAAGTCAGTATTATAGTCTTTGCAGCTCCAGTGAAATTAAATGAAAAATTTGTATAAAGAAGACAATTTACAGGAAAGCTCACAGATTTTGAAGTTCAAAAACATTGCTAAGTAACTCACAAAGAAGAAAACCACATCAAAATTATTTTAAAAAATCTAGATATAAAATGTAAAGTTGTCAAGAAACAAAACATCTTGTAAGGAATTCAAAGATATGCTACCTTTAGTTTGCACTTGAAAGTAGTTTTGAAAAGTATTCCAGGCAACAGAATAAAATAAAAAATCGTAACTAAAATTGGACCAATTATGTAATACAAGGTCTATTGGTAAGTAATTAGTTATTAATATATTGCAATACTTTTCTAGATAGGAAATGACTATCATTTTTTTCTTTCTTTCTTTTTAAGCTCTAACACAATTATACGTTATTATACTTTGTTTCTTCCGTACTTGAAGAGTGCTTCCTCACACCCAAAATAATGCCAGCTCTAAGACAATAAACACAAAAGCATGACCTGGGGACTGCCGCTGGCAACATACACTTTTGTTCATTTATTAAATCAGTAAAGATTCATCTACTTAATAGGACCCTTTACTGCAGGAACTGGACAAAGCTGTCTCTTACCCTGTGTTATTTCTGTATGTTCAATTCAAAGTTTACTTTCTGTTTGCTCCTAAAGGAGCAACAAGAGTAACAAGTCATGGAAAGAACCCTGAAGTAGAAATTAAAAACACTGATTCAAATCCTAGCTCTTAATGATATTTTTGTTGATGTCAATAATATATGTCTTTAACTTCTCTGAGTTTGTGTTTCCTCATACATGAGATCACATTAGACAATGCATTTAAAGAATTTAACACCATACATGCATTACATATCATGACTATTTTTAAAAAGCAGGGTATATCTCATTTCTATCTTTAATCCTCAAATTCAGAATTATATTTATTTGCCAGACAAAACAGTAAAGAAGCAAGTGGGACACATATCAAACTTTAGAGAACTACCAACACAGAAGTGGGTAGACAAGACAAAGCAGGAGTCCAGCATGAAATGACACACAGAAAGAAAACAGCTGCTTCTCTCCAGTAACAGGACCTGTTGCCAATTTGGAGTCTCTCTAACAAAACTTTCTTTTTGGAGTCATCCTGGGAATATAGTCTGTGGACTGCCATATCTAATTTCAAGACTGAAATATGACGCTGACAATGAATGTGGGATGCAAGTGTACTTCGGAGTTGATATAAACAATATAGTATCAATGCAAACTGTGGAGTTGAATGGAAAAGAGAGCAGAGAAGAGAGGAGAGGGGAAGAAAGGAGAGAAAAGAGGAAGGCAGGAGAGCAAAGGGAGGGGAGGACAAAGGAGAGGAGATCAATTCTCAAGGAAAGTTCTAGCTGAACAAACTGAAGATTTACAAATCACATATCCTTATTTCAGAATGTTGCACAAATTTAGATTTCAAACTCATACTTCATTTCATTTTCACAATATAACTAAAGAGCTACTTTGCTTCAATGTTACATTTGAATTAAAATAGACGTCTATGCATACAGTCAAGTACATGTAAAATCTCTTACCTGAAGCATAGATCTTCCTGAAATGAAACACGATCTCATTTTTTTTTCCCAGAGTCAAATATGCTCATGCAAGTTAAAACATTTCTATTTCAAGGGAATATAATGCTCCCAATGAAAGTTTGTATACCTGTTTGGCAGGTTTGGCAAGTTTACGAATATTTTTCATCAAACCCTGGAGGGTTATCTGGAAATAAGATTTGCACTTACATAATGGGTACAAGATTCAAGCCAAAAATCTAACAATGACTTCGTTTCTTTTTGTTAAACAGAATTTGTACTAAAGGACACTGGACAGCAATATGAAAAAAGAATGCTTAAGGTGATAGTTTGCTGTTGTTGTTAAATCCTGTCAAGGCCGTTAGCATTCATAGTGACCCTGTACAGAGTTCCAGAGGAGCAACTGGTGGGTTTGGATTGCCGATTTTGTGGTTCAAAGTCCAGTTCTTATCGTATTTCTCCTTAAATCACTTTTTCTCATGCTATCATGCATTTGATTGTGGAGGTGATTGAAACAGTAAATGGTCTCAAATCATAGAAGCAGAGGTAAAAATGTTACTTTGGCCAATGTGAGTTTAGCTATCAATTTAGTTTTTTTATTTAATTAAAATTTAATATGTTGACTTCATTTTCTAGTTTAAAAAAAAACATTAAGACTGTTTACTCAGCCTCTAGACTCACAGTAAATTATAATCTAAAAATTATTCTTATTCTCTAATAGTCAAGGAGCTCCGGTAGCGTAGTGGTTACGAATCGGGCTGCGAACCCTAAGGTCAGCAGTTCGAAACTACCAGCTGTTCCACGGGCGAAAGATGAGGATTTCTGCTACTGTCAAGATTTACAGCCTCGGAAACCCTGTACAGGGTCGCTATGAGTTGGTTCCGACTCCACAGCACATAACTGCCATCAATAGTATTTGAAATTAAACAGCAAGCGATGAGACCCACATAACTTTTGGAGGAAGAGCTAATACAGCTGGGCTGGGTGGAAAGAAACAATCTAATCTTGGTAAGATTACTGTTAACCCAGTTTGAAAGTCATTATTCATTAACGAGAAAACTAAATGTGCATTGTACATTGTTTTATTAAAAATATGTCCTTCGATATAATTTATTTCCTTATTTGATATATATGCTTCACATTTTAATATTCTTGTTGTTAAGTGCCGTTGAGTCGGTCCCAAGTCACAGAGACCCTATACAGAGTTTTTGAGGAATAGCTGGTGTGTTTAAATTGCCGACCTTGAGGTCCAGTGCTTATCCTACAGCACCACACTAGCACTACACATATTTTAATAGAACTTTTAATAAAAATAAAATCTGGTGGAAAATTATGGAATTTCTATAATTTTACTTTTTCATGGTTTTTACCTGCTGCCTACAACTTGAAATGACAAATAAAACCTTCTCCCCTACCTGGAAATAGTCCACTCATTTTTCAGAAATACAATTACTACAAAACAATGAGCCATCAACACCAAAATTATAAATCTTTTGTTTTAAAAGAAGAAATGAAATCATAACAATGTCAGTTTACTCAGGTTCCCATATGCTGTACTGATGTAAATTAGGTTATTTTGGACATGTATGTTATTGTAAGAAGCAAAGTTAAAAAAGGGTTATAAACAAGGGCTTTAAATAACTGGATATTTAACCTTCTAAAACTTTTCTGCTTATCACAATTAAAAGCTCCATGTCAAACAACAACAATTATAGACACGCTAGGAAATGCTTTTAGAAATATGTTTCTGAGTTTCGCAACCAAAGTGTCGTCTACCCAGAGGCACCTGCAAAGAAAGAGCTATAGTAAAATATTATCATTCTTTCTAGGTGCCTTAATTTTCAGAACACACGTTCTGAGATAAGTTTTATAATGGTTCTTACTAGTCAGTCTGCCCTCTTGCTCCAATACTGAAAAATATTCTTCAGCATTGACCTTGCCAGTAGAATAGGATTTAACAGAGTTCTCTTTTCAACTTAATGCAAGCCATGATGATATAAAAACTGGACATAAGTTATCTGTGTGTTTCATATATATGTGTGCTCAGCATTTTCCCTGCCCCTCATTCTCTTCTTAATTATTATTTGTAAATGTATTTTCAAAGCAGGATCTTAGTTATAAAGTAAAATATTTTTAAAGAGCATTATAATGAAATAGGCAAAGACTAGGAGTTAGAAAAACCAAAAGGAAAGAACACACTCAGCATTTCTCAAACTGAGAGAATTAAAGAAAACAATTCAAGCCTCAACCTACAATTTTTAAGGACTCCATGGACAAAATATTGAATGATGCAGAAAGCATAAAAAGAAGATGTAAGGAATATACAGAATCAGTGTACTAAAAAGAAATGGTCAATGTTCAACCATGACAAGAGGTAGCATATGATCAAGAACAGATGGTACTGAAGAAAGAAATCCAAGCTACATTGAAGACACTGGCAAAAAAAAAAGTTCCTAGACTTGATGGATATAAATTGAAATCATTCAACACACTGATGCAGCACTGGAGGCAATCACTCATCTGTGCCAAGAAATTTGGAATATATCCATATTTGTGCCCATTCCAAAGAAAGGGGACTCAATGGAATGTAGAAATCCTGGAACAATATCCTTAATATTACCTACAAGGAAGGTTTGATAAAGATAATTCAATAATGATTGCAACAGTACAATGATAATGAGCTGCCAGAAACTCAAGCTGGATTCAGAAGAGGATGAGATATCATTGATGACATCAGATAGATTTTAGCTGAAAGCAAAGAATACCAGAAAGATGTTTATTTGTGCTTTATTAACTATAAAAAGGCTTTTGACCATGTGGATGATGACAAGCTATGGATAACATTGCAAAGAATGGGTATTTCAGAACACTTCATTGTGTTCATGAGGAACCTATATGTAGATCAAGAGGCAGTTGTTCAAATAAAACAAGGGGATAGTGAATGGTTTAAAATCAAGAGAGGTGTGGACCAGGGTTATATCCTTTTACTATACTTTTTCAATCCGTATGCTGAGCAAATAATCTAAGAAGCTAAATTATATGAAGAAGAACATGGCTTCCAGATTAGAAGAAGAATCATTTACAATATGTGATATGCAAATGATGCAAGTTTGCTTGCTGAGAGCAAAGAGGACTTAAAATACTTTCTAATGAAGATTAAAGACTACAGCTGTCAGTGTGAATTGCACTTCAATATAAAAATAAAATAAAATCCTCATGACTGGACTAATAAATAACATCATGATGAATGGAAAAAAGACTGAAGTTGTCAAAGATTCATTTTGCTTGGATTCACAATCAACACTCACGAAAGCAGCAGTCAAGAAATCAAAGGACACATTGCATTAGATAAATATACTGCAAAAGACCACTTTAAAATATTAAAGACCAAAGATACCAGTTTGAGGACTAAGGTGCTACTGGCCTAAGTCATAGTATTTTCAGTCACCTCATATGCATGTGAAAGTTGGAAGATTTTAAGCAAGATCAGAGAATAAGCTATGTATTTGAATTATGGTGTTGGAGAAGAATATTCAAAGTACCATGGACTGCATGAGAACAAATCTGTCTTGGAAGAAGTACAAACTGCTCCTTAGAAACTAGGATGGTGAGACCTCATTTCTCATACTTCAGACATGTGATTAGGAGGGATCAGTCCCTGGAGATGGACATCAATTTTGGTAAAATGGAGGGTCAGCAAAAAGAGGAAGACTCCTAACACAATTGATTGACATAGTGGCAGCGTCCATGAGGTCAAATATAACACTAGTGAGCATGGCTCACGACCCAGCAGTTCTGTTGTGCACACGGTTTCTATGAGTCGAAGCAAACTCAACATTACCAAACAACAACCTGCTGGATGAATAGCAGTTGCTTAGTGTTGCACATGTTGTTGTTAAGTGCCTTGGCATCGTTCCAACTTACAGTAACTCTGTATAGGGTTTACAAGGAGCAGCTGGTGTGTTTGAACCATTGACCTAGCTGTGTGGTTAAAAAGATTGACATGGTCCCTGCCATCATGGATCTTACAAGCACAATGAATGCTCTCCTTGTAGCACCATTGCCTAGCAGAATGAATTCAATGTAGTTAGTGCCTTGTTTAAAATTAAATGCATGTGAGTAGTAGGGGAGGACAGGGAGAATTGTTTTCTAGATAGTAGTCAGTTTTCAGCCAGCAACTCCTCAGAAAATATATAGCGTCACTATATTTCAGAACCAACTCAACGCCACTTAACAAGAAGTCATTTTCATTTGTGATGATGCGAACAGTAATACTGAATGTGGGTGAAGTATGCACAGTTAAACTAATGTAACTATACCACTAAGTTGTACACAAGAAAAACAACACAAGATGTGTTGGTAGATGCTATATTATATAAGATTTTGCAACAACAACAACAATAATAATATACATATGATGAAACAAATAGGGGCTACAGACCCTGTTACTTCTTACACATAGAAAATCATTTCTCAGAATTAGTTTTCCTGGTTTGAATACTGAGGTTCATACTCTCATGGAACAATTCAGTTATTTGACATACTATGATTTATAATGTTTGTGTTCTACATTCTAGTTTGGTGAGTAGTGTCTGGATCTTGAATACTTACTGATGAAATTGAAGACCACAGCCTTTGGTATGGCTTGCACCTCAATATAAAGGAAACAAAAATTGTCACCACTGGACAAATAAATAACATCCATATAAATGGCAAAAAATTAAAGTTGTCAAAGACTTCATTTTGCTTGGATCATCCATCAACACTCAAGGAAGCAGCAGTGAAGAAATCAAATGATGTACTGTACTAGGCAAATCTGGTATACAAGACCTTTTTAAAGTACTTGAGAGCAAAGATGCCAGTTTCAGGACTAAGATGCTCCTGACCCAAGCCAGGGGTATTTTCAATAACCTCATAAGCATGTGAAAGTTGGATAATGAATAAGGAAGACCATAGAATTGATGCATTTGAATTATGATGTTGGAGGAGAATATTGAAAGTACTGATGTTATTGAAAATACCATGGCTTGGGTCAAGTGCACCTTAGTCCTCAAGCTGATATTTTTGCTCTTCAACACTTTAAAAAGATTGTGTTGTGCAGCAGATTTGCCTAATGCAATATGTTGTTCTTGCTTCCATGAGTGTTGGTGGTTGATCCAAGAAAAATGAAGTTGTTGAGAATGTCAATCTTTTCTCCATTGATAAGACTGTTGTTTATTGAGGATTTTTGTTTTCTTTCCATTAAGATACAATCCACACTGAAGGATGTGGTCTTTGATCTTCATCAATAAATGTTTTAAGTCCTCTTCACTTTCAGCCAGCAAGGTTGTATCATCTGCATATCGCAGGTTGTTAATGAGTCTTCCTTCAATCCTGATGCCATGTTTTTCTTCATATAATCCAGTTTCTCAGATTGTTTGCTCAATATACAGGTTGAATAAGTATGGTGAAAGAATACAACCCTGTTGCATGCCTTTATTAGTCTTATAGGATCACTATTATTAGGAATCGACTTGGTGGCAGCAGGTTTTAATTAAGCCATGTCAAAATGTAGACAATTTCCATCATCTCAAGGAATGCTTCCTTATATCCCTTCCCAAACAATCTTCATGTCTCTTCCCACAAGCCTTCATTGTTCTAGTTTTTATCACAGTGCATTAGTTCAAACTTTATAGATTTTCTGGATGGTGTCTTGTTTTGTGAAAAGTTTTTAATTTTGCTCTGACAGATGGTGAATAGACTCGTGTGTCAACTTAATCATTTTTTGTGCTTCATTACATAGTCTCTGTTGGCTTCATAACTCTCCAGGAGCTGCTGTCTGCCAGGCTTGCGGAGACTTTCTCAGTGTGCACACAACTTAGAATTTAGACCTGAGAGAACACTTACTCAGATTTGTAGAATTCTCTGTACTGCTTCCTTCTCTCTGCTACTCTTTTCCATTAATGAGAGATATCTTGGCAACCCAAACTGAAATCATTGTTTTTTCTACTTAGTGAGTTTTCTATTCTGTTTTTGGGTTCCACTTCCCCTTGGATAAGAAAGTTCTACCTAGCAGAAAGATAGGGTGAATATGAAACTCATATTTTGTTCTCTCTGAAAAATTTTTC
>NW_006408604.1:3647414-3648991 GCF_000296735.1 Chrysochloris asiatica
AGAATACAACCCTGTCTCACACCTTTCCCAATTTTAAAACTTTCAGTGTTCCCATGTTCTGTTCGAACAACTGCTTCTTGGTCTAGGTACAGATAGCAGATGATATTCACTCAGTGGTTTATGACGACAGCAATATTACAGTCTGAGTGGTCCATAACAAGTACAAAATTCATTTAAGGTATTACAGTTTTCCTTAAAATTACATGTACATATGCAAAATTATATTCATTTTAAGTAAAATATGGCATTTCCTTCTCATTTTAGTCTTTGATCAAAAATGAGAGTCAGAAATGTGTACTCTATCAGTTGTATACCTTCAGAAATATTCTGTGCAGAAGTTATACTCTGCTTAAATAATTATAGTAATCAATATTTACATTTTCACCATTTTTTTCTTACTGGTCTAGTTGTGAGAATTTTTGCTTTCTTTATGTTAAGGTGTATTCCATACTGAAGGCTTAATCTTCATCAGTAAATGCTTCAAGTTCTCTTCACTTTCAGCAAACGGTGCTGTATCACCTACATATTGAAGACTGTTCATGAATCTTATAACAATCGTGAAGCCACATTTTTATTTACTGAGATTAGCTTCTCAGATTATTTGCTCAGCATACAGATTTAATAAGGATGGTAAAGGATATAACCCTGTTTTAAATTACGTATTATTCCCTTGTTTTGTTTGAATGTCTTCTTCTTGGTCTATTTACAGGACTGCATGAGCACAGTTGAGTTCCTGGTGTGGCACTGTGGATTTATGTTCTGGATTTCAAAGCTGATTTGAACCCAAGCTTGGTGGTTCAAGCTTACCAGTGGCTCCTCAAAAAACCTATACAGGGTAGCTATGGGTCAGAACTGACTCGATGGTACTTAACAACAACAACAATGAGCACAATTAAGTGTTCTGGGATTTCCTTTCTTCTCATTGTTATCCATAACTCCTGTATAGTCAATAAAGCACAGGTTAACACTTTTTGCACTACATGTCAGTCAGTTTATCATACTGTGGTGGTGTGTGTGTTACTGTAATGCTGAAGGCTGTTCCACCAATATTTTATATACCAGCAGGGCCACCTATGGTGGACAGGTTTCAGCTGAGCTTCCAGACTAATACGGACTAGAACGAACGAGAAACAGACAACTTCTGAAAGTTTAGCCACTGAAAACCTTATGACTAGCAACAGAACTTTGTCAGATATCGTGCCAGAATATGAACCCTTCAGGTTGAAGGCACACAAAATACGACTGGGAAAGAGCTGTTACCTCAGAGTAGAGTTGACCATAATAATGTGAGTGGAGTAAAGCTTTCAAGACGTTCATTTGCTGATGGGGCACAACTCAAAATGAGAAGCTACAACAGCAAACATCAATTAATAATTGGAAAATGGAATGTATGAAGTGTAAATCTAGAAAAAAATGAAACTGTCAAAAATGTAATGGACTACATACATATTTATATGAGTGGGGCATTATTATTGTTGTTAAGTGCTGTCAAGTCAGTTCCGACCCATAGCGACCCTGTATAGACTTTCCGAGGAGCAGCTGGTGACCTTGAACCACTGACTTTTCAGGTTCAAACC
>NW_006408604.1:3649491-3651634 GCF_000296735.1 Chrysochloris asiatica
GGAATAACCAGGAATCAAATTGACTATATCTGAGAGAAGAGACGGTGGAAAAATCTCAATATTATCAGCCAGGGGCAGACAATAGAACACATCATAAATTGCTCATATGCAAGTTCAGACTAAAGATGAAGAAAATTAAAATAAGTCCATGAGAGCCAAAATATGACCTTATATATATCCCATCTGAATTTAGAGGCCATTTCAAGAACAGATTTGATACAATAGGCACTAATAACCAAAGATCAGAAGAGTTGTGGAATGACATCAAGAACATCATATAGGAAGAAACAAAAGGGAATTAAAAAGACAGGAAAGAAAGAAAAGACCAAAATAAATGTCAGAAGAGACTCTGAAACTTGCTTCCTAGTGAAATGATGCTAAAAGTAATGGAAAAAAAGATGAAGTCAAAGAGAACAGAAGATTTCAAAGGTCAGCTCCAGAAGACAAAGCCGAGTATTATAATGAAATGTGCAAAAATCTGGAGTTAGAAAACCAAAAGGAAAGAACACAATCAGCATTGCTCAAACTGAAAGAACTGAAGTAAAAAATTCAATCCTCAACTTACAATATTGAAGATTTCTGTGGCACTGTGGGCTAATGCATCAGACTGCAAAGTTGTGTGAACTGCAAGGTCGGTAGTTCAAGCTTACCAGCTGCTCCTTGGAAACCCTATATAGGGTTGCTATGGATCAGAATCAACTCGACGGCACTTAACAACAACAACAACAGGAAGCATCAAAAGAAGATAGAAGAAATACACAGAGTCACTGTACCAAAAGAAATGGCCAATAGTCTATCATTTCAAGAATTAGTATATAATCAAGAACCAATGTTACTGAAGGAAGAAGTTCAAGCTGCACTAAAGGCATTGGCAAAAATCAAGGCTCCGGAACTGACGGAATACAAATTGAAGTCTTTCCACAAATTGATGAAGCACTGGAGGCAATTATTCATCTATGCCAATAAATTTTGAAGACAGCTACCTGTCCTAAATGAAAGAAATCCATATTTGTGCCCATTCCAAACACTACAATGGTGACCCATCGAAGTGTGAAAATCATACAGTGTGATCAATATCATATAAGTACACTTTTGCTTAAGATAATTAAAAAATGGCTGCAAAAGTACATCAGAAATTCAAGTCAATTCAGAAGAGGACATGGAAAGGGGGATATCACTGCTGATGTCTGATGGATCTTGGCTGAAGGCAAAGAATACCAGAAAGACATTTATTTACCTGTGCTTTCATTGACTATTGAAAGGCTTTCCAGTGCGTGCCATGTGGATCATGACAAGCTATGAGTAACATTGTGAAGAATGTGTATTCCAGAACACCTGTGTTCATGTGGAACCCATACATAGATTGAGAGCTAGTAGTTCAAGCAGAATAAGGAGATTCTGAATGATTTAAAATCAGAAATGTGTGCACCAAGTTGTATTCTTTCATTATACTTATTCAAATTGTATGCTGAGCAAATAATCCCTGAATCTGGATTATATGAAGAATACGGCATTAGGATTGGAGAAATAATCACTAACAACCTGTGATATGCTGATGATACAATCTTGCTTGCTGGAAGTGAAGAGAACTTAAAATACTTACTGATGAAGATCAAAGACCTTCAAAGACCAAGTAATTACTGATGGAGATGCAAAAACATTCAGAATAGATTGCATCTCAGTGTAAACAAACAAAAATCCTCACCACTGGACCAATAAATAACATCATGATAAATGGAGATAAGATTGAAGTTGCCAAATAGTTCATTTTGTTTAGATCCAGAGCCAACACTCATGGAAGCAACAGTCAAGATATCAAGACACATTACATTAGGCAAATCTGCTGTACAAGACCTCTTTATAGTGTTAAAGAGCAAGGTATCATCAATTTGAAGGCTGAGGTGTGGCTGACACAGCTAAGGTATTTTCAGTCACAGTGGCATTGTGAGTTAATGCGCCAGACTGCAAAGCCATTTGAATTGCAAGGTCAGTGATTCAAGCTCACCAGTTGCTCCTCAGAAACTGTATACCGAGTTGCTATGGGTTGGAATTAACTCCATGGCACTTAACGACAACAGCATATGCATTGGTGAAATCTGCTTCCAAATAATAGTCCTTTAAAGTGGTAACATGCAAAGATGTA
>NW_006408604.1:3652484-3654871 GCF_000296735.1 Chrysochloris asiatica
CTTATCCTACAGTGCCAAATATTATTGGGATATAGCTATTTCCAAACTGTTACATATATGTTTCATATCCTTAATTATCCTCCCTTAAGATAAACTGTGGATTTTTAGCAAACTTCCTCCTAAACCTTTGCAAGCAGGTTTGTAATGCATGTTGTTGTTGTTGTTAAGTGCCATACAGTCGGTTTCAACCCATAGCGACCTTGTATAGGGTTTCCGAGGAGCAGCTGATGAGCTTGAACCACTGACCTTGCAGTTCAAACGGATTTGCAGTATAGTACATTAACCCACAGCGCCACACCAGGACTCCATAGGAATCTCTAATACATAGTGAATTAGAAATACAGGAAGTTGTAATTTAACCAAGGCCAAAATATGATTGATTTTGAGTAATCCAAACATTTGTTACATATTTCAAGAGTGATTCAATAGGACAGATTTTTGTTTTTTGTTTTTTATTTTTTAAGTGCAGTCATGTTGGTTCCAACTCACATAGACCTTGTATAGGAATTCTGAGACTGTAAATCTTTCTGGGAGCAGCAAGACTCACTTGCTTGCTTGGCAAGTGGTGGGTTTGAATTGCTAACATGTGGTTAGCAGTCCAGTGCTTATCCTACAGCACCAGCAGCATTCTTGATGTAGTATATGTTGTTGCTGTTGTCATTAAGTGCCATCAAGTCAGTTCTGTCTCATAGCAACCTTGTACACGATTTCCGAAGAGTGACCGGTGAACTTGAACAGCCAGCCTTGCAGTTCAAACCAACCTTGCAGTCCAGAGAATTAACCCACAGTGCCACACCAGGACTCCAATATATTATATAGCAACTGGTAAACAACAATATTCTAATAGCCAAAATAGCTCTAGGATATAAATAATTATGACTAAAATATCCAATTTTTTCAAAATATTTTAAGTTGACAGTTACATAGGTATTGGCATTCTAACCATACATTCTATATTCTACATTAGAATTTTGACATTCTAGTATTCGGCCATTGCACAAGTCATTATTACTTATGGAAATAAATAAATGTGTTTGAAATTTGAGTCCCAGGCAATCTCAGAAATGTTCCCAATAAATCTCTGCATAGAAATGGACCAATTTATTGTGGTCAGTTAATTTTCTTCTGATTTGTTTTCATTAGATAAAAAATTTCTAAGAACTCTAGATAGACAAATTAAGAATGAATCAAATCCTTTCTTCTCTGGAGAAATTATTTTTTTATGTTTCCCCTAATTCTTTTGGATTTTGTTGTTTTCATATTTCTCATGTGCTTATTATAACCCCAACATGTTTCTAATAATCACCAGACAATTACACATTTGCATAATGAATTATGTGATTTTTACATATTATCTAGTTTTTCTACATATTTGGGGTATAATACAACAAGTTTCTTCAAATGTTATTCATATGTATTTATAAATAAACTTTATTAAAAGTCAAGTTACTGTTGTTGTTGTTAGGTGCCATGGAGTCAGCACCGACTCATAGCGACCCGATGCACAAGAGAACGAAACACTGCCCAGTCCTGGGCTAACCTCACAATTGTTGCTACATTTGAGCCCATTGATGCGGCCACTGTGCCAATCCATCTCTCTAAGGGATCTTCCTTTTTTTTCTCTGACCCACTGCTTCACCAAACATGATATCCCTCTCCAGTGACTGGTCCCTTCTGACAATATGAAGTATGAGGACAAAATCTGGCCACCCTGGCTTCCAAAGAGCACTTTGGCTGTCCTTTTCCAAAAACTCAAATTGTTGTCATGTGTCGTGGAGTTGGTTCTGACTCATAGCGACCCTGTACAGGGTTTCCGAGGCTGGAAACCTTCATGGGAGCAGAAAGCCTTATTTTTCTCCCGTGGAACAACTGGTAGTTACGAACTGCTGACCTTGCGATTTGCAGCCCGATTCGTAACCACTACGCTACAGAACTTGGTATTTTCTCATATAAAACTGGGCTACTTTGCAAACCCTTTGTCTTTTTGTCTTATTTGTTTAAATGCTATAATATCTAAATTGTCATGTTGCTAGTTTTGTTAGACAATAAATTAGGTTTCAGATACAGAAAAATATTTAGAGTTTTCAATGCTAGCAAGGAAAGGGCAACAGGGCATTTATTTGATTTGCATACTCTATGCTTTCAGAATTTCAGTTAACCTGAATGTTAATGAATGTGTTTCTGCTTTGTTTCTGATGGAGGTAAATGTGGTTTCCACCTATTCTAGAGTGCCACCTTCTGGAAATTAATTGCTATTCTAAACGTCAAAAAGCAGAACGCATTTGCTTAGTACTGATAAAAGTCCATGCATTATGAGAAATACATCTCTTTTCAAGCAAATATAATATATTCACCCCCTCAAAAAAAAAGAATGATGTGTGGCAAAC
>NW_006408604.1:3655996-3661633 GCF_000296735.1 Chrysochloris asiatica
AGCGCTTCACAACAACAACAACAACAATGTGCCCTCTGAAACCCGGTGGTACCATATGATAAGCATTGAACAGCGAAACACAAGGTCTGAAATTCTAGCCTGTCAGCTGCTCTGTGGGAGTAAAATGAAGTTTTCTGCTCCCTGGAAGATTTAAAGCCTTGGAAACCATATACAGGGCTGCTATGTGTTGGAATCAACTCGATGGCACTTAGCAACAATGTTCTCTCTACCATCAAGTTGATACCAACTCACAGTGACCCTGTGTAGGATTTCCAAGGCTGCAAATCTTTAAGAGAACAGAAAGCCTCATCTTTATTCCAGCAGGAAGCTGTTGGTTTGAACTGCAGACCTGATAGTTATCAGTCCAGAGTTTATCCAATGGCACCAGTAAGTATCCTTATATTTAATAATAACATAGAAATATGTAACACCATTAAAGTGAAGCTCAATATTAGAAGCTCTGGTTCTGAACAGGCTCTAAGATTAATAAATGAACAGGTATTTTGTCACAAAGCACTAGAAAATCAACCTAATTCTAACCATATTGAGTTAGGTAAGATTAAGTTGTTGTTGTTAAGTGCTATTGAGTTGATTCCGACCCATAGCGACCCTGTATAGGGTTTCCGAGGACCAGCTGGTGAGCTTGAACTGCCGACCTTGCAGTTCAAATGGCTTTGAAGTCTGGTGCATTAACCCACAGCACCACTCAGTTTAAGTATAGTTAGCTAAAGTTTAGATTTTAATACAAGACACCCCATATTTGCCACCTGCAAGAAAATATTTTCACTGTGAAATTTTATTTTTAAACTTTTAAAGAAACAATTTTACATCTCTGTTGGAAACTTATTGGAGTTAGGAAGAGTGTTTAAAGACCAAAGACAAACAACCCAATTAAAAAATGGGCACGGAACATGAAATGACATTCAACGAAGACATCAGGCAGTCAACAAATACATAAAGAAATGTTCATGATCATTAGCCATTAGAAAGACACAAATCAAAACAACAATGATTTATCATCTCACATCAACATTAACAGTGAAATTCATAAAAATAGAAAACAGCAAATGCTGGTAAGGGTGTGGAAAGACTGGGATTCTCCTTACATTGCTAGTGGGACTGGAAAATGTTTCAGCCACTGTGGTAAACAGTATGGTGAGTCCTCAGAAAGTTGGAAATAGAAATGCTTTATGACCCAGCAATCCCTCTGTATTTCCACAAGAAATACAAGCCAGGACATGAGTAGATATAAGCATGCCTATGTTCAGCACAGCACTATTCACAACAGCAAAAAGATGGAGATAGCCGAAATGCCCAACAATGGAAGAATGGATAAACAAACTTTGGTACATACATATAATGGAATGCTATGTAACACTGAATAATGAATCTGTGAAACACATCATTACTTGTATGAACCTGGAGGACATTATGCTGAGTGAAATTAGTCAATCACAAAAGGAGAAATATTGTTTAAGAACAGTATTATAAAAGTTTAAGTAAAGGTTTTTTCCAGACTAAGAGAAACATTGTTTGATGGTTACCAAGGGTGGCGGGGAGGGGAGAGTAATTCATTAGATAGAGGGTAGACACATGTTAGCTTGGATGATGGGAGGGCAATGTACAGGAAGGGGGAGGACAATATCCAAGAAGAGAGAAGGTGGCAAAAGAATGATGAAGATAGGTGAAGACACAGGGAGGTATACAAGGGCTAAAGTGGATAGATGTAGTTGTTGTTGTTGTTAAGTGCTGTAGAGTCGACTCTGACCCATAGCGACCCTGTATAGGGTTTCCAAGGAGAAGCTGGTGAGCTTGAACCACTGACCTTGAGGTTCAAAAGACTGCCCTGATGCATTAGTCCACAGTGCTGATATATGTTGTTGTGTGCCGTGGAGTCGGTTCCAACTCATAGCGACCCTACACAGGGTTTCCGAGGCTGTAAATGTTTACAGGAGCAGATCGCCTCATCTTTCTCCCACGGAACCACTGGTAGTTTCGAACTGCTGACCTTGCGATTCATAACCACTACGCTACCAGAGCTCCACATGTATATGTATATGTATATAAAACCTTGGAACATACATATTTATATATCTCACAAATATATAAGAAAGGGCAAAAAAGAAACATTCTTTGATGGTTGCCAGGGGTGGGAGGGAAGGTAGAGTAGTTCTCTGGTTATAGGGTAGAGACATTTTAACTCGGTGATAGGGAGGGCAATATACAAGAAGAGGGAGGTTGGCAGAAGAATGTGAAGACAAAGATATAAAAGGGCTAAAGGGGATAGGTAGGGGTAAATAGTGATAAATATACAACCTTGAAACAACAATGTTCTGCAGGTAGATACATGGACAAAAACACATGCTGAATGGGTATGAGAAGAAGAACGGAATGTGTGTGTGTGTGTGTGTGTGTGTGTGTGTAGATAGGTTGAGATATATATTCCACAGATATACAAAAGTCTGAAAGAGGATATTGGTATATGATCATTTAACCTTTCCTGTAAAACACAAATGTGGTGGAACCTACAGAGAGCAAATTTATGAAAACTTCTTAGACATTATCAAACATTTTAGGGCAATAAGTAGCTGAGCCTGGTGGTTCAGAACCATAGTCTCAGGGAACACCATGGTCAATTTCTATAACATAGTCCACAAAGACAATGTTCTGCATCCTACTTTAGGGAGTGTTTTATTGTTATTAAGTACCATTGAGTCAGTTACAACTCATAGCAACCCTGCATAGGATTTCTGAGAAGTGACTGGTGAGCTTGAACCACTGGCCTTGCAATCCATGCTGACCTTTCAGTCTAGTTTATCTACCTGCAGCGCCACACTAGGCATAGCTTCTGGTATATTAAAAATTCATGAGCAGCTGTATAAGGTACAGCGATTGGTCTCTACATGTACAGAAGAAAGAAGAGTGATGAGAATTGAAGATGCTTGGAATTGATTAGTCCAGTGGACTAATGGAACATGTGAACATTATTCTCACTGCTAAACCAGAAGAACTAGATGGTGCCCAACCATCTACCACTACCAACTATTCTGAAAAGTATCACATTAGAAGATCCCAGATAGAGCAGCTGAATGTGTGGAACAAAACTCAAAATAAAAAAAAAAAAGACCAGGATTACTGATCAGAAAGAGACTGGAGGAAGAGGAAAGGAAAGGAGAAACCTGAGACTGTGGCCCTTAACCAGCCTTCAGGTCTGGAAAGGAACTCACCCTTGTAACCGAAATTTCATCCAAACAATAGATTGGTGTTTTGGGGGAGCAACACTAATAAGGTATGTTGTTGTTATTAAGTGCCATAGAGTCAGTTCCAACTCATAGCAACCCTGTGTAGGGTTTCTGAGGCATGGCTGGTGAGTTTGAACCACCGACCTCACAATTCAAACTGATCTTGCAGTCCTGCCCTTAGCCTACAGAGCCACAACAGAACTATGAATGATGGAATCATTCAAAATCAATCATTCAGAATCCAAGGGGCCACTTGTACCCAACGACAAAGGTGAGCTAGGATGGGAATGTGGGAGGAATGGAAATAGGAGCCACAGGAAGCAGATGAGTGTTGTTCCATGGAGGGGATTGCAACCACTGAGAAGAAAGACAGTGTATTAAATGTTGAATACAAAACTGACAATCTTGTCTGTGGACCTTCACTCTAGTCACCAAAAAAGTTTTTTTGTTTTTTAAAAAAGATAGTTGTAGTCTTGAAGTTCAACTGTGTGAAATTTTTTCTTTTTCATTAAAAATAAATTAATGAAATAAAAATATTTTAAATATTTTATATACTTTAAAAAATACAAACAATTCAAGTAAGATTTTAAATTCTCATTCTGTTTTAATTTCTAATCTCAATTGCTTGAAAATTATGTAAATATATGCTAGCCAAATTTAAATTTACTGATATCATACAGACATTTGATTAAATCTAGAAGAGCAAATTTGTTATACAGGAGTAACCACTCTATCCCATGGCAAATATCACTAATTGACCTTGGCTCAATTTCTCACTAAGCTAAGAAGCACTTTATATAACAGTTTATTCCAGTAAGGCATTCTCAGTAGCACAGTTTATTAAAAAATGAACCTTACTGATTATCTATGCCTGGAGGGACCACAAGAAGTAGGAAAAGGAAATAAAAACAAACAACAAAACTTGAAGTTGAATTGAGGACAAAAGAAGTACAAGGGTAAAATCAGTTTTAAGGGAAAGCTGAAAAAGTCATTGTTTTATTTAATTAATTAAAGTTGGTAAGTAGGTCTGCAGAATTAAATTCCATCATTCTTTTGAAAGCAATTATCTTTCTCAACCACAAATTACTTTCAGAACATCTTTTCTTAGAGGTTCAGGATGGAGGGGGCAAGTAAAGAATGAAGCTGGCTAAATGTTTGAGCAGTGTGAAGTCCAAAGAGACTAGACTAGAGTATAGAAGAGAGAATGACAGATTAACCTTCAAGCCTATTGTGTACTAGATACTGGTGTGGCACTGCAGGATAAACATTGGTCGGCAAGGTGTGTTTGAATCCCAAGGTCAGCGATTCAAACTCACCAGGTGCTCTTCAGAAAACCTACTCTGGGTCACTACCAGTTGGACCCCACTCAATGGAATTTAATAACAACTGTTTTGTAAGCTTAGAATTCAGAAGACTATGTACTAGAGTTCCAAGAGTAAAAACATTCCTCTGGGGTAGACAGGTACAGATGAATCGGGATAGTTGGAATCATTTCATTTAATCCAGCAATATATCTAAAAATAGTACAAAGGTTAATAATTGTAGATAGTTTTAAAAAGAATTCTATGGAGAGATAAATTTAGAACCAGTATTTACTGGATCAGAGATAAAAGGAGGAAAAAAAATCACCTGAAATAGGTACACAGCAAGAGTAAGGCATTACTAATCCTATTGTCTGTATATATTTAAAGAGTTTGAGGATCTTAAAGGAAATTGATTGGTCAGTAACAGAAATATACAAAAATGCAGCCATGGAAGAAATGAAAGGGGAAACTATCCAAATCTTACTCATATTTATCAGTAAACCTTATTTTGGTTTGGAAGTGAGAGAAACCAGAATTCAGGTTGTTTTGGAAAGAAACAAAGATAGAGAGAAGGAAGAAGGAGAGATGAAGAGAGGGAGAAAGACTGAGAATCAATAAGTTTACAGGTTTATATAACTTAAAAACTCAGGGATACAACTGACTTCAGACATTAAATTTAAGAATTAATACTATCGTCAGTTCGTGATTATCTTTTTGTCTCATCTGTTTTTCTCTGCCTGCTTCATTCTCAGGAGTCCTTGGCAACTCTCAGGCTCCATAGTTTACAAGGAAGGAAGGAAGGAAGAAAAGAAGGATGGATGCAAGGAAAAGAGAAGAAAAAATTTTAAAAAAACCACAAGAATGAAAAAGAGGAACCATGGGTGAAATATCTACTACTTCAATTGATGTCAAATATATGAAATAAATGCAAGCAGAAAATTCAAAAAGAAGTGAATATAACTGCTAAAATTTTAGAACAGAGAAAACGGCAGTTTTGATGACAGTCAAAAATCCCATAAAAGAATAATGTGTATTTTATTTTTAATAAGCTTTCAAGTTTTTTTTTAATTATAAGAGCTAATACTAATGAG
>NW_006408604.1:3661818-3667760 GCF_000296735.1 Chrysochloris asiatica
AAATTAAAATATTTTATAATATTTTAGAGTTATTTTCAATAGTGAAAAGATTTAGCAGCATTTTAGTATCCATAGGAAAATGGTTAGTAATTAATTCATAGAATAACTAAAATCTTACATAACAACTAAATTCATAGGTACCAATAATACCATGTGGAACTTCTAGTGTGCAATATAAGATCAGCACTGGACTGAGAACCACAAGGTCAGCAGTTCAAATCCACTGACTACTACTCGGAAACCCTATTGAGGGCCACTATGAGTCAGAACTGACTTGAAGGCATTAAACAACAACAATAATACTATGTAGCTACATGAAACAATTAAAAAATTAAATAACATAAACAGTACATTAAATTTCTATAATGATAACTAGCAAAATACTTGTGGTTACAAATGAGGTTTAGATTAAAACACTGAAAAATGGGAGACATGTTTTACTAGAGAAGATATAGCAGTTTCACTCTGAAAGCATTTTTGAGTATTTTAAGAAAAAAAATTTAAGTTTTAATTAATAGAAAACTGCAAAAGTATTCAGAGGAAAGCTAATACTTTTACGATAAAATACTGAAATATAAGAAAATGTTTTACTATGTTTATTTTAGTGCTTATTTTCCTAATCAAATTATGACTTCAAGCAGATAGTGACACAGTAGTAAACATCATAAAGTATAAAATGGAGTTTTAATTTTCAGATAGTATGGGATCTTGTTGGAAATAAGAGACAATAAAATAAAGAATAAAACACTTTGGTCATTGTGTAAAATACTCCTGAATTTTAACTTCAACTCCCCACTCTGTTATATAAACTACAAGTACCTACCACCTTTTATTGCCTACTGCTCCTACCCTACCCCACTGAGTCACAGAGAGGTAGTTTTGTAAAGGTGCTATGCTAATTTTTTTGTTAACAGCAACTTGTAAAAATAAATAAATAAATAAGGCACAGCTGGCACTTGCAAAAATACCTCCCTGGGGAAGGGAGTGGTTAGCAAACAGTGTATTTTGCATAATATGGGGTATATGTAATAACCCTGTTAATTTTTCCACTAGAATTTCTGTAATTTGTTAAGTGCCATTGACTCTCTTCTGACCCATAGTGACCCTGTATAGAGTTTCCAAGGAGCAGCTGGTGAGCTTGAACCACTGACCTTGCAATTCAAACAACTTTGCAGTCTGGTGCGTTAGCCCACAATGCCAAACTAGGAATCCATCTCCCTGTCAGATTCAGCAAATTATAACCTCCCTCTTAATCTCTTACAAAACTTCCAAATTCACGTATTTTTTCATCCTCAGAAAAATTCTATAGAAGAAGCTGGGCAAATGAAAGTAATATCCACTTTACAGTTGGAAAGTTGAAGGGCAGAGAGAATGTAGGGTTTGCCTGGGGCAACATGGGAAGAAAACAATAAGACTGGGCATCCAAACCAGAGCTATGTCTTCTTATAGAAAACCTTTATTATAATCTGGATTGCCAATAAAAACATTGATTATTCTTTCTTTCTTCCAAGGCACTACCTATATATATATATATACACATATATAATGTTTCCATTTAAACCTATGTTATCTGACATTATTCTTAAACTTTTTGTTTATCATTACAAATTTACTCTTAAGTGTGCTGAGATGAGGGCTTTGTTATTGCTTGCCATAGTGCTAAAACATGTAATAGCATTGCTTTTGTTGTTGTTATGTGTTGTGGAGTCAGTTCCAACTCATAGGGACCCTGTACAGAGTTTCTGAGGCTATAAATCTTTATGGGAGCAGAAAGCCTCATCTTTCTCCCGTGGAACAGCTGGTAGTTTCGAACTGCTGATCCTGAGGTTAGTAGCTCAATTTATAACCAGTATGCTAGAGTGCTGGTGTGGTGCTGTGGGTTAATGTGCTGGACTGCAAAGTCAGCTTGAACTGCAAAGTCGGTGGTTCAAGCCCACCAGCCACTCCTTGGAAACCCTATACAGGGTTGTTATGGGTCAGAATCAACGTGATGACACTTAACAATAACAATAACAAATGTGCACCTGACCACATGAATGAAAAATTATAGTACTTTCTTGATTAACATTTCAATTTACTTTGACATCATTTTTTAAAGATAACGTAAAATATGAGAGAAAATGCTTTTCTATTTTTTGAATACCCTTTTAGCAACCCACTAAAACCTCCAGAATTCTAATTTGTTATATTGCCTAAAATTCATAGATTCTACAAAGTTTCTTCATATTAAGGGTTTAATCAAAACTAGAATTGTCTTTAGATTTTTTCGTTCTTCTTCATACTAATTATTACATTATTAACGTGATTATCTTTTTAACTATCCTAGTGTGGTGCTGTAAAATCAGCACTGGACTGTGAGCCACAGTATCAACAGTTCAAACCCACCAGCTCTTCTCAAAAACCCTATACAGTGTGGCTATGAGTGGGAACAACTCAATGGCACTTAACAACAAAATGTTATACATACTTTGTTTTTCCCTCAGGCATCTTATTTGGAAGATAAAATGCTTTGCTTAATTCCATATCTTCAAATTGGTAAGATCACGTTGCTAATATTCTTCTCTTACGGTTGTCATATAGTCCACTGCCATTGAGTCACTGACTCAGCAACCCCACAGAGCACAGTAGACCTAGTACATACGGTTTCCAAGGCTGTGTAGTGGTCACAAATCGGGCTGCTAATTACCAGCCATTCTGCGGGAGAAAGATGAGGCTTTCTGCTCCTGTAAAGATTCACAGCCTCGGAAACTCTGTGCAGGGTCACTATACTCCACGGTAATTAACAACAACAACAATCTTTACAAAGGCACATTGTCACATCTTTCCCCAGGGTAACTGATGAACATGAACAAGTGATCTTTCAGTTAGCAGTCAAGCATTTTAACCATCACACCACCAAAGCTCTTGATGTTGATGTTGGTTAAGTGCCTTTTAGTAGGTTCCAACTCATAGCAGCTGGTGAGTTTGAACCGCCGAACTTTCGTTCAAACAAAGCTTGCAGTCCAGTGCTTAGCCTGCAGTACCACACCATGTTGTTGCTGTTAAGTGCCATCGAGTCAGTTCCGACCCATAGCGACCTGTATAGCGTTTCCAAGGAGCGACTGGTGAGCTTGAACCACCAACCTTGCAGTTCAAACCGGCTTTGCCGTCCAGAGCATTAACCCACAGCGCCACACCAAGACTCCGTGCCGCACACCACTGTTGTTGTTGTTAAGTGCCGTCGAGTCGGTTCCGACCCATAGCGACCCTGCACAGGGTTTCAGAGGCTGTATATCTTTACAGGAGCAGAAAGCCTCATCTTTCTCCCGTGGAGCAGCTGATAGTTTCGAACTGCTGACCTTGTGGTTGGCAGCCCGAATCGTAACCACTACGCTACCAGAGCTCCTTACCATAGTGATATATAAATAAATAACATAATATAATCATGCAAAATAACCGTGATGTAATATATCCTCTCTGTCATTATACTTATCAGGTTGTACCTTAAAATTTTCACTTTGTTCTCTCCTACTAAATATAAGCTCTTTGAAAGCAGGCACCCCAATAATTATTTTCTTGGTATTCGTTTTCTATATTGCATATTTAGTAATATCCAATTAGATATTATAATTCAAATGATAATATCAAGCACACAAGAATCTTCATATTGTTTATTAAACTACTGGATTTGGGTGTGCCCATTATTTTCTAAAGATTTTAGTTTTCCTTTTTGTTGTTTTGATTTTAGTAAGTCTAATATAAGGTGCTCTGGTAGCGTAGTGGCTACGAATCGGGCTGTGAACCTCAAGGTCAGCAGTTCGAAACTACCAGCTGCTCCGCGGGAGAAACATGAGGCGTTCTGCTCCCCTAAAGATTAACAGCTTCGGAAACCCTGTGCAGGGTAGCTATGAGTCGGAACCGACTCCACAGCACATAACAACAACATCTAACAACAACAACAACAATAATACACATTATTAAAATGGAAGATTCACTGTGAAGCCATAGTGCTATGTTTAGAGTTTCTGAATTTCGAGCTCTCTATTCAAAAATGCAGGGTCCATTGGGAGTAAGACTATGCATTAAAAATAAAGATCATTTCAAAACTTTGTTACAACTGTTGTTAAGTGCTGTCCAGTCAGTTCCAACCCATAGCAACACTGTATGAGGTTTTTAAGGAGCTTCAGGTGGGTTTGAGTCTCAGACCTTGTGGTTCTCAGCCCAATGCTTATCAGACAATGTCACATAGGACTCCATTTTATAAACTAGATGATGGAAAATATCAGGTGACACACACTCAGTAATAAGAACTCCATTATCTCATCACTGGCTTCTCAAGTGTTTAGCACAAATCCCACAATTATCTACTACTCCTCAACTGCATGTGCTACTTGCAACTAAAATGCATATATATGATTATCTGTGTTTCCAAAGATTCTATTTTACTCCTTCATACTGACCTTGGCCATAGTATTTAATGTTGCGTTTTAGAGTCCTATCTCTAACAGAAGAGTTTCAAACAGATTTTTAACAATTGAATGATATACAAGTTAATTTCACTTTTCTCAATTTTCTCAATAATTGTTAGCCCAGTTAAAACTATCCCTAAAATTAAGAAAACAGGGTGATTTTTTCTATGTGTAAGCTAAATTATTTTAATATTGAAAATCTCAAGTTGCACACATTATTTCCCAAGACATAGTACATTAATGCTACTTACCTTAAATTTTCTTTATTCTAAGTTATAGGTCTCTCAGTATTGGAAATGTCATCAGGCTGAGCTCAGAAGTTCATTTCATGTTTAATTCACTAGAACTGTAAAAGAGTTTTGTTCACCCTTAATTTTATCTTATCGCTTGCTACAAGCAAACAACATGTTCTCATGCTTTGCTTAAACACCTTGAATGATTGTTGTCATGACAACTATCAGACTTGTTTCCTGATCTATTCTGCTAATAGGACACAGTTAATTGATAAAGCTAAATTCCTCCCACTAAAAATCTAGTTGTTTAGTCCTCTCTCTTATAGTAATTCACAATGACTAGGGTACAGGAATCAAGGTTACAAAATGACATTCATAAACTCCTGTTGTTGGAGGGTGCAATAAAGCCAATCACACATATGACCCCATGTGACAGAGTATAAGTGTATCATAAGGTTTTTGTGGCTGTAATCTTTCCACTACCAGTTACAGGGAGTCCTGGCATGGTGCTGTAGGATAAGCACTTGATTGCTAACAACAAAGTGGGTGGTTCAAACTCATCAGCTGCTACTCAGGAATGCTTTACAGGGTTGTTATGAGTCAGAACCAAATTAACAGCATTTAATAACAACAACAATAATCTTTACAAAAACTGATCTCTATGTCTTGTTACCATGGAGCTGGTGGGTAGGTTTGACCCACCTACCTCTGATAAGCATCTGGTCTCTTTTTGCCCCATAAAACTTCTCTTAGATTCTTTTTTGGTGGTCACCCACCTAAAATCTAAAATTTCCACTGATAATTTAGCTGAGTCAGAGGTAAAATTATATCTTGCAACTTTATCATTTATTTTCTCTGTGAAAGGAGACCATGGGCTTCATTTGTTTCATATGGAGTACAGTTGTTTAATACAGCAATTATAAAAAATTTTTAACTCAAAAACAATTATCCTTTACAAATAATAGAGGAATACTGAAGAGATTTTATTAAAATCAAATTCATATGGGTTCAAGTTATTGGAACAAAGATATATAGTTGGAAAGGAGCCCTGATGGCCCAGTGGATAAGTACTTGGCTGCTAATTGAAAGGTCGGCGGTTCAAACCCACCAGGAGCTCCGTAAGAGAAAGACGTGGCACTTTTAGAAAGATCACAGTCTTGGAAACTCAATAAGGAAGTTTTAACCACCAATAGTTTGTCAGTTTGTTGTATCGTATGTAGTGACTTGTGAGTTGTTGTAATGCTGGAAGCTATACCACCAG